>NC_133206.1:4518055-4585555 GCF_958299795.1 Porites lutea
CCTAGTAAGAGCCCTACCTGGCTTGTAAAAACTCTGCTAGGGATAACTCGATCGCCTTTCCTGGACAACTTTCCTCCGCCATGCGTGACCAGTAAATTTTGACAATTACAAAGAATGTCACGCGTGACGAAACGTGTCAGTAAAGCTGGTAAAGTTGACCCGGATGATAGGGTAACCCTACCTGCGAAATTTGCTTGTAAACCAGAGCTAACTTTAACCCACTTGCAGTGTTCTCCCTAGGATTTTGGGAAGGCCCAAGGATTCCTTGGTGAGCGCAAGGATTCCTCTAGTGCTTCATGTACATAAGCTCCTTGAATGTCCCTTGTGTTTTCGAAGATGGCTGCCGTTCAATGAAACGAATGCATCATAGGTTTGAACAAATTCATATTTTCTAATCATGCAATAACTTGCGAGAAAACACAGAAATAAATACACCAGACAATGTTTCATCATCTTTATTGGGTGATTTTGCCTTTGAAATACCTTGCTTTGTAGTCAACGCTAGCTTCCGTTCGGTTTAATCTTTAGTATTAAAGACAGGCGGCAACAATTTTCCAGTGAATTAAGCCAGGCAGTCCGCCTAGCCTTAAATGCCTAGGGAGAACACTGACTTGCTTGGGTAACCCTTGCTCAAGGGTAACCTCTCTCCTTGTAAACATGCCCTAGCAAAGTCTGCAGGCTGGTCCATGTATTAATCGCAAGGTTGTTGAAAAACTTAACAAACACGAACTACAGGTTATGTTTACTTCGATGAAACCTATTACCATGCCGACCGTTAAAGACTGTTAGGTTCCTCCACACAACACGAGCGCGTTTTAGCGAAAGTTCTGGGGCGCTTTTCATTCAACAAAAATAATTCCGGTCTGAAATTTCGGAAAATTCCACTTGCCCAGTGGAACGGTACATTTCGGTTGCACGGACCCTACCCAAGCCACTACGCGTTTGGTTATTGTTCTTTTAAGCAGCTTACAAAAGAGAGCGGGGACAATGGACTGAGCCCGACAAACCGAAATGACCAGACCGCTCGAAGTGGACAACTTTCAAAGCTGGTCCCGAATATTCCGGTCGTACCAAACCGAAATGGTCCGTTCCATTTGATGTATCAATCGAAATGTTTTCGGAAATTTGGGTTGAAAAAATAAAGTGTAAAAATAAATATTCCGTATCTAAAAGATCAAGTGATGCGTCACTAAACTAAAGCTGAGAAGGCGTTACATGCTCCGTCCGTTGCTAAATGCGCCTGTGTTAATATCAGAGCCACCTTAAGCATGTGATAAAATCATTAAAAATGGATCAGGCAGTGACTTATTTCCAAAAAATCGAATGAATTAAAAACTGAAACAATGATAATCAAATAAAAAAATATTTACTTAATAAATACCACAGGTCTTCAAAGGCTGCAACCTAGACGCACCTTGGGTCGAGGTGTTAAATCATTTACCATTTGCCTCAGCTATAGGCACTAAAGGAGTTCGCCTTCATGTTGACACATGGTATCACAGGAGTTGCCTCAGGGTTGAATTTTATGGATTTAACTCAGAGAGTAAGTTTACAATGCAGTAACTTATGGAGACGTAATAACCTTGTACAGTTTTCTCACTTACGGCCCTCCTTTAAATGCAAAACCAAACATAGAACTGTTTTTGCTTTGTTAAATCAAGAGAGTTCAGAGGATAAATAGCCCCGTTAAACTAAATAGAGATTCCTCTAAATTTAGTGTACATGGCCATACTTTGTGTGAAGCTTGCTTCTCGTGTTTAGGCTAATTGATAGATTTGGAGGCTTGTTGGCTCAGCAGTAAATGTAAATGAACCAAACAAGTGCTTAAATGTGACCTGTCTTATAATTATTAGTAAAATCCAACTAGTGGTCTATTATCAATGCTGCATTCTGATTGGTTGGCGCTACTACTCGGCTATATGTTATAGTCCACTAGTAGCGAAAAGCGCCGGCTTTTTGGCGGCAGAAACGGATTAAAGTCTAGCTTTAACTAGCTAAAGTTGTTTTGTCTCGATATTTTTGACCAACTAGTTGGATTTTACTAATTAACAATTGCTCCTGGAGTCCGAATGGCCTCTGAGTCAATAGCCCATTCGGCCTTCGGCCTCATGGGCTATCGACTCAGACCCATTCGGGCTCGAGGAATAATTGTTAAATAGCATGAAATAGCCCACGTTCGATATATCAAAATTCTAACACGACTCCGAGGCGACAAAATTGCAAATGTTACACAAGTCCATTGTCTCGTAATTCCCAGAAGAAACTTGAGCACAAAGAAAACAAACCAAATATAGAAATATGACCAGAAAGCCTCGGAGTAATGTTAGAATTTTGATATATCGAACTTAGGCTATTGCGGGCGAATACTCGCTCAAAGCGCACGTCCACTCGCTCAGAGCGCACGTATCAGTCAGGATAAAAGGAACTGCATCAAGCCTTTTTCAGACTTTTCAAAGAGATTCAGCTTGTTTTGTGCTTGTAAAGTTTGTGCTAAAGCGCGATAGTAATAAATCGAAGTGAACGAGAAGTCAGTTTTTCTCAAGAAGGACTTCCTGCCCCCCCCCCAAAAAGTTCCTTTTAAACTTGCCTTCTGAAAGCTTCAATAACCAAACTAAGCTTTTTCGTGAAACTAGACTATGTAATGTACCGCGAAGACGACGATTTGTGTGGATGGCATGGAAAGGTGTTGGGATCGAAGTCTTCGCCTCATATTACAACATGCTGGTGCTACGATGGTTATGTAGGAGATGGATTTCATTGTGCAGGTATGGTTATGAGTAGCTTGCGTAGCTTGCAGTCTTTTTGGTGTGTTTTTTCTTTTGTAATTCCTGAAGTAAAAGATACAGCAGCGCGAAAGCTGAGCCGATGTCAAACCAGAAAACGATGGGGGAGGGGGGTGGGGGGCGAGGCGAGAAGACACTAAGAAAACCGCCTGCATTCAGCCCCTCCTCTCACAAGACTGGAAGGGGCGTTTTAGGCCCTTGTACATCATGCCAGCATGTTTTTGGGCAATTTAGTGAGGCGAAACCATTAAGCATTATTCGAGCATTTAAGTGGTATTTTTCCGGAAAATTAGGTATTTTTTCTCACAGAAAATATAACAGTGAAACAATTTTGAAGGGAAATGACTACTAAAACTCTACTTAAACATTTTTGTTAGTCTTCAACCCCGCCCCTTAAAAAGTTTAAAATTTCTAAAAATGCCCTCTCTAAGTTGAGCACAATCGAGCATTTTAGTGGGAAAAAATGGAGCATTAAGGTGGAGCATTTTAGTAGGGAAATAAAAGCATAATGTACCAAGGCCTAGGACGTTTCAAACATCTCAAGGGGTTGAATGCAGGCGGTTTTTTTTTTCTCTCTCTCTCTCCCCCTCGCCCCCTCCCCCATCGCTTTCTTGTTTGACCGCGCGAACCAAAAACAACAATCACACCACAAAAACCGCCAGCTACGCAGGCTAGGCTAGGAGTACATTAAAACAGTTACAAATTGTTGTGTCAAGTTTCAGAGCAGGGTAAAATCCCCGTTAGTGGTGTGGCGATCATCGCTTATAACCGATAAGTGATTGAAAACCTTAAGCGATGCGTTAATAGATAGAAAACGTTCAGCTGGTTATTTGTGGAAAATAAATTACTATTGAAAAATAAGGATATGTACAAAAAATTTTGTGGTTTTCGTTATTTTAAAAGTGTATGATTAAAGAAACTAATCTAAGAAAAACTAATCTAAGTTTTTCTATTGTCCTTGTTTTCTTATTAATTCTCTTAGGAGTCTTGCTCTTTCCTCTTTTGAAACCGAGCTTAGGGCAGTCATAAGGCTCCTGGATTACTTGATGGATACTGACCTCCTGAGTATGTGAGCACTCCCAAGGAGGACTAGCCTACCCCGCAGACATTCTTAGGCGTGCGTCACGCGTTCCTTCCCCACGAGAAGGAACGCGTGACGCACGCCTAAGAATGTCTGCGGGGGAGGCTAAAGGAGGACAATCTTCTGAAGCTCTGTTATTCCGATGTGTCCTGGGATATTGCTGAGGTAGTTTTTAGTCCCCTTCTCGACAAGCCTGAGAGCACCAATGGCCACTGGGACAGTTGTTGTGGTTTCGTTTCCATGTTTTCTCAATTTCTACTTCGAGATTCTCGAACTTCGAAGGTTTTTCTACTGTTTTTAAAGAGGTTTCTTTTTCATTTGGGAGAGACATAGCAGTAAGCAGGCAGGTCCTCTTCCCCTTGTCTTTCACTGCTATGTCTGACCTGTTTGCCTTAATGTCTTTGTCTGTCTGGACTGGCATGTCCCAAAGTATTCTCGGCTTGCACTGTCACGCAATGAAAAATAAAAATGCAAACCATTCAATACAGAAGGACTAGAATCTGGGAAATGAAAAAAGATAAATATACAAAAACCCTTGCCAAGAATCAGGTCTGTGAAATATTTCAAATGCGAGATATTGGGAAAAACGGTGTACCTAAATTTATAAAGCTTTGTATGGAAACGCCATGTTGGTGTCCCTTTCAGGAACACCAATATGGCCGCCGGATACCAACAGAAACATCTGTTTTCGAGTTTTCCTACTAATGCGTGAATTCTTCGCTTGAGGAACTCATAAAGATTACAGTAATATTTATTCTGACACAAGGAATGTTTAGATTGCAAAATCTCCCAAAATCGGTAATGTTTTTAACCAACATAAGAGCTTTCCCGGCCGCCAGCTTAATGTCGCGTCACGCAAAAGCCTGGAAATTCAAGCGTCCTCTCGCGCAAAACGAAGGACCCTTTCGAACCAAAAATTTGTTTATGTAAAGGTGTTTAGGTACTGTAATACCTCGTGAAAGTAGAACTCAGAAGAATCGATAGTTTCTTAGTTTGATTTTTGGTGACGTCACGTGCAACCCAAGAATAGTCACTGCGTTGTTTTCAGTAACGGTCGATGGCCCATGCTCGAAATATTTGTCTTGCACTTTGATGCCATAGTGCTTATTACTTCGGCGGAGCGCGAAGTGAAGGATTCGCGACGTTCAGGAATGTATCAAAGTTGACATTTTTGGGACAAGATTGGGCACGCCAAGTCTGCGGGTTTTCGGTTTTATTCGGCTATTTGACGAACTGAGAGCCGAATTAGTTCGAGATGTCTCGAGACCACTTCGATTTCTTTGATTTATTCTTTAATTTATTCGAGGAAGAAAGAATTTGTTTTTTGGCTTTCCCGGGGTTAGCCTGCGAACAAGCTCTCCTATTTGGGCAAGCGACGCGAGCCTCTCGAGAACGCGCGAGCAAGGGGCCCTGCCCCTCGCGGCTTCGCCGCTCGCTCGCGCGTTCTTGCGAGACTCGTTTCACTCGCCCAAATAGGAGAACTTGCTCGCAGGCTATCCCGGGGTTTGAATCGACTCACCTGTGTGACCCGTAAGATCAGAGGAGACTCTAAGTCAGGGATTAGCCGATTGCGCTACTGCGACCCAAGGTAGTTCGGGATATGGTAGTTTCGGGACAAGATTGGGCACGCAAGTTCATGTCTGTTCGGCTTGTTTCGGCTATTTCACGAAATGAGACCGAAATACTTGGTGATACTGGCTTGAGATCGAGTTTAGTCTCTAATTTACTCGAGGAATAAATAGAGGATATTACGTGGCAACGCAGAGACACGAAATTTCTCTTCGAGTGTTGAAAAACATTTCACGAGTGAGCGCTCCTTTCGAACTGTTTTATGATGATTTTAAAGTTACAAAATGCTGCACAAAGACGTTTTGTCCTTGTTTAGTGTTACTTAGTAAAATTGCTTTCATGTGTTGCGTGACTTTCTCGAACGTCCTCTACGTTTTTGGATTATTCATGAATAATCAATTAGGGCGTGTTTACATTTCTGCATGAGTCAGCAGTTTTGCATCAGTTACTGAAATCATAAAATATGTCGAAAAGCTGCTACTATTCTCAAGTTTAATATTTCTAGAAACCTTATGTCAAACGGTATACAAGTTCCAAGCGAGTTCTTTTGACGAATTAAGTTTTTCCTACGAGCTGGAGTGCTGTGTTTAGTCAAGTGTGACGAACGTCGATGTTCACGTTCTGTGTTTACAAGTTGGCGAAAGCCGTAAGATATCTGAAGGTCAAGTAAGAGTTTGTTATTATTGGCAGAGGCTGTTTAGTTTTACTTAAGTTCAAGTCAAGTTTGTGTCGGCGGATCCTGTGTTTTAAAGCTCTGTAAAGACTATGTTGTTTTGGTATTAATCTTCCTTGTGTTAATCCGACATCCCTGAGTGCTGATAGTCAGTGAATAATTATCCTCAAAACATTCGAACTCTTAACGTTGATTTTTAGCCAATAGGCTCTTTGCATGACTGTGATCACGTGATCAACTTTCGGTAAACACAAAAACAGTTCACTTTTGAAAAATTTGTTAACACAAGCTGAAAGAGCATATTAAAATTAATTAACCAGGGAAATTTCAGCCGTGTATCTCGAAAGTAGAAATTGTAACGGCCGCCGAAAGTTAGAAGCATTTTTATGAGAAAAACAACTTTTGCCACCCAGTCACGCTTGCGTGGATTTCATACAAATCCTTGTAAATTCTAAATTTTAAACTGTCGTTAAATCTTTCCCTTACACATTTAACGGCTCAACTTGCCTGTTATGAATAAAAAGGAGATTTGAGCCCTGTAATGCTTAAGGAAATATTTCATGACACTGCAATTCAATGTAAACATCGTAAGCTCTACATGAGCCCTTTAGGCTCTTGGAACAAATGTTGTAATAAAATATTGTTTATAAAAAAAGATAACGACAAAAGACTATGACGTCATCAGCTTTATTGTATTTTACAGAAAAGTTAATTCAATCCACAAAAAAACGGAGTAGATATCCCAACCATACTGTTATTCTGTGCATGCTTCACGACAGATGTGGTAATGCTGGAAATTTTAGTGCCATCACCAGGTGGCAACAAGTTACCTTAGACTTCTAGGACTCTTTGGCGGATCCTCGCTTTTCCAAGAACGACTGTCCCATCATTTGTGTTTCTCAGGTACTTTTCCGGTCTCTTCGGAATAGTATCCAGTGCTCTGATAACAACGGGGACAGGTATATGCCCTTTATTTCTTCTAAACCCGTATTTCCTCGAATAACAGCCGTCCCTCGATTAATCGCCGTCCCCCCTCCCCGCCCCTCTCGCGTACAATGTGAAAACTGATCAGTGACTATTCAAGCTCTGAAAATTAATCAAGGTACTAAATTTGGAAAAAAAGGTTTTGAAAGCCCATGTTCGGTTTATTTAATGTGATTATTTTTTTATTTAATGGGCACGACTTCCAGTAGGTAATATTTGAAATAATCGCCTTCCCTCGAATAATCGTCCCCTTTTTGTGCGAAAAAAAAGAAATAATCACCCCCGGCTATTATTCGAGGAAATGCGGCATGTTGTTTCAAAGCTGCCTCCATGTCCTCCTGCTGAGCTTTTGCACTCGAGGTCCCCCACATCGGCCTCCAAAATTCTTGAAGCTCATCCTTTATTGTTGTTGTTGAATTTTTCGTCCAAGCACTTCGTCTTTGTTCTTGAACTTGGCTTTGCTGGTTACGTCCGAGTCTTTCACTCTGTCAGCAAGATGTTTGTAAAAAGAACCTTCAGTCATTTTTTCCAAATTTTCTTCCAATTCCATAGATGTAGACGAATGTAGCGTTGGCGACAATGTTTGTGGATCGCCGGACAAACTGTGCAAAAATAACTATGGATCATTCGTCTGTGAGTGTCAACCAGGAACAACTCGAAATGGGAACGAATGTAAAGGTACTAATTGAACTAAAGATAACAAATATGCACCCAAGTAATGAATGTCATTGAAACCTGAGGGGTGGTAAGCGTTTTCAGTCTGAGGTTTTTTAATCAACTAGCGGTGTAAAAGACCCAATTTCAGAAATAGTTAACAGAAGCTTTGAGTAATGATAGAAACTACTCCCACTCCATACAGCGTCATTAATGCATAATATTTACGTTATTTCAGATATTGATGAATGTGCCAACCCAAGAGATGTATGTCCATACTTAACAGAGTGCATTAACACAGTGGGTTCATATATCTGTGACTGTAAAGAGGCAGGCTTCAAAGCAGATGGAAAACAATGTTTAGGTAAACCTAGTGTTGGAAAAATGTTAAAGCAACAACATATATTACACGTGGTGATAGGGCCAGACTCTCTTTACGAACATTGTTTTAGTTCTTTAAACGGGCCGACAGATTTTTTTCATAAGAGCAATGGTTGCGAGACGTCCTTATCCGAGAAGGCAAGAAAGTGTGATTCGACGCCACCTTCGATATTTCGAACTCCCGATTATTAATCAATTTCCGTTTCCCTTGGGGGTTCGATAAATCGGGATTCCACTGTATATGTGCCGACTACGTCACTGCTGTCACCAACAGAGAAAGAAACAGGCGTCTCCCACTTTTATACTGTCTTGTTGTTTGTTTATATGTCCGTCTTATTTGTCAAGAAGACCTAATGCGGTAGGTGTATTTTTTTTTCTTTTCTCACCATTTAGACATTGATGAATGCAAGATCGGCAGCCATAATTGTGGGGAGAACTCCACCTGTGTAAATGCTTTTGGTTCATATGCTTGTTTCTGTAATGTAGGATTTACAGAATGGTATTCACTGGATGGGAAACTACAATGTGTAGGTGTGTCACTTATGCCTATTTGTATGTGACTTTCATAAAATGTTGTATCCAGGGCTGTCTCATGTAGACTTGCCCGCAAAGCTAGAGAAGTCTTTCTCTAATGGGGGGACATTTTATTAGGTGCTAGCTGGTGCATTCGGTCCTTCATATCTGAAAATTTACAACTTGTGCTACCCAGATTTTCTTTCTCCTTTAGATAAAATTTTTTTGGTACTCCTAACGAGTAAAAACCACAAATAAAAAAAGGGGCTCACCGTTCTGGTTTCATCGCAAAATGACAACAGAGAGACAATTTCGGCTTCAAATGATCATTTTGCGCGAAGGGACTTAGGCGAGTTTCAAGACAAACGGTAGAGTTATCAAAATTGCTATTAAAAGCATTAGGACTACAAAAGGAGCCTTTGTTACCTATTTTAGGCGATCGGTGAACATCACCGCCACCTTTAAAGTCGCAATGTTTGCGCAGTAGTTGATGCGCAGTGCAAAACGACCCACCACCCGCTAGAAATACGTTGTTCATGTTAGCGTAATAAATGTTCCTTCTTCACAAGACCTGTACATTCAATTGGAATTTATCAGACCAAAAATGCTCTGCTTTTGATAGTCCCCCTAAATAAGCTTTACCTTTAACTTTATGATTTTACGTTTTGTCTTGTAGACGTTGATGAATGCAAGGTAAAACCTAAACAGTGTGGCAGTAATGGCATGTGTGTGAACACTGCAGGATCGTACTTTTGTCTCTGTAAACACGGATTTGCAGCCAAAGGCTCAAAGTGTCAAGGTATTACTTGAAAAATGTTTTCATAAATTACCTCTGAGGGCCAAGTTAAATCCTAGATACACTACGACTGCCATAAGAGAAGATACGCTATTTAGGTCATTATTTAAATTTTTTGGCCTCTTCCACCTGAGACTGTTCTGTTTGTGTTTCACACGAGACAATGTTTTGACTGAAGAGGTATAACCTACTTCCTATAGTTTGACGCCCTTCTAATAACGCCCTAGTTCGGAAGCATGGAAAAGTCTGAAGGAGGCTAAATTGAGGGTACACGGTATTACACTAATTTTTCAACTAACGTCTTTCCTGTAGTTTTCCCCCTTTCAATTTTGAAACAAGTGTAAGACGAGTGCAGTCATTTAACGGCGGGTGTTCTACTTTTAGACTTAAACCAGTTGCATCACGTCTGTCTAGGACGTTTTGTTGACATTGCCAATGTTACTTGTCGTTATTTATGGAACTTAACGTCAGTGAAAACGTTACTCGTAAATGATAAAATCTCAGCATCGTGCAAACAAATGTGTCTCCCAAGCATTAATAATATCAAATGTTTCAAACAACAGAAATGATCTTTGAACAACCAATAGGCTAACCGCAATTGCAAACCGTTTAAAACTTTCCCATCCTTGTCTCTTTTTGTATTTGCTGTATCATTGATAACGTCTTTTGACGTACAAAACGGTTAATTTTAATGTTTTACTAAATTTGTTGGCAGCTTTTCCCACTTCTTGTATTTTGATGAATTTGGTGACGCAGCTCCTTTAATGGCAGGTCACTTACTAAGGATTCCTTTCAAATTCAATGGTTGATGAAAAAAATAGATGTAACCAAAAGAAAAATTTGTTAGAACTGAGGTTCTGTAACTTTCCGAGCACATAAGGATGGACAGTTAATTCATTGAATTGTTTTTTTTTGTTCTGTTCTGTTTGGTTTTGTTGGTTTTAATTTCTAGACTTGGACGAATGTGCTACAGATCCTGAAGCGTGTGAGCAGGATTCGCTGTGTGTTAACCTGCCTGGTTCATATGCTTGTCAGTGTAAACTAGGATATCACCTCACGGATAACTCATGTCATGGTAAGGACTTAAATCCTTCCAAAGTACTCTACTCAGACATTGTTTAACTCCTTAAAGCGTGTGAACAGGATTCGCTGTGTGTTAACCTGCCTGGTTCATATGCTTGTCAGTGTAAACTGGGTTATCACCTCACGGATAACTCATGTCATGGTAACAACTAACATATTCTACTCAGACACTGTGTAAGGTCAAACTGCAGTTGGTACTTAGCATGTACGCCAAGAAATACAGTCAAACCTTAACGTATTAAGAATACCTATTCCAAACACGAAACTCGATTTTTCCTGTCAAAATTATTGTAACTGTTACTTATCGTAAGCGACCTTCTCAGATGTTATGGTTGCATGAAATTCCCTGTTTTGGGTATTTTTTATGTCTTTTATTTTATATTAACTTCCATTATTCATTTAGTAGTAGCCACCTCCATTATTTTAGCGGAAGTGCTATTTTAGAAATTCGAGACAAAGAAGTTTGTTTTTTCTTGCGAGAAACTAGCAAGTCATTGCATTTTGCGTGATTTACGGGGGGATTAACGTGAAGCTAACATAAACTTAGTAGAAATAGCCATTACTGAAACCATGCCAAGTCTGATGGTTTTATAGTTATCGATGAAACTGTAAAAATTTAACGTCCTGAACAGTGCAATTGTAATTGTACATAACATTCACATTCACATGGGATCATCACCCCTGCATTGTCAGCTTCCACTCTTGAACCAGAAAACTTTGGTTTTCTAACTGTTTATTCAACAGATGTAAACGAGTGTCAGCAGAATTTCGCTGAGTGCCATCACTGGGCTGACTGCTACAACACTGATGGCTCTTATCTCTGTGTTTGTAAGAAGGGATTTTACGGAGATGGTTTCTACTGTTCAAGTACGTTAGATAAAAAGTCTCAGAGGTTTACGAGAAACAATTAGACGACAATTTTGTATTGTCTCTTTGAGTAAAGATTCTTGGCTCTGTGTTTGACAATAAAATTTCCAAAGACGTTTCTTGGAAAATGTGCGCAATAGATGCAAAAACGGCCGTGATTGCGCCACCACTACTTCTTTTCTTTGGTCTTACCATCACATTTCTACGAGTTATAGAAAGACTTGTTTAAAAACCCGTATTTAGGCAAATTTATATGTGAAGTAGGTGTCTTGTTCCGATTTTCTAAAATTCCTTTTCTTAGTCATCTCTATAGTGTGTTTATCAGGCACACTTAGCGTGTGGAAAATACGTAGAGTAACAGATCTTGCCCATGAGTTGCTTTCACATTGCAAAAATGATGAGGTATTTGGGTTTCATTTGCATTGTTGAAATGAACATGTATTACCAGAGTGTCTGGGATTTGAATTCGCGGTCTGCGATTAAAAAATTCACGTTTGATAATCTTGTGAAGAGCAGTGGGTTTTGGTATTGTTAAAAAAGTGGACAGTTGATAGGACTGAATCTTCTTTGCAGGAAAACAGCAGTGTTCAAAAGAAGACGAGGAGTGCAATGCGGCATTTACAAGGCAAGAAAAGAGAACTGGTGTAAAGACTGCAGCACTTAAGATGAACAGCGGACAAGATGAACTGAAACAAGGAAGGCTAATCCAAGCACTTCTTCTCACTGTTGCTATCAAACTGCTATTATGTCAAGTGCAAGACGCAATTTTACAGTTTCACTAAGACATTACCAAGATATATTATATATATTATTTGGGTTAAATTATTTTCTTCTTTACTGTGACATCGACCATCCTGTTTTCCGCCATATTGAGTTTGTATCGATTTGGTGACCATGTCTTGTTGTTTCCAGGCTCTATGATACTGATGCTGGGGTTTCTGGTCTTCTATTCTCAGACTTCTTGTGACTTTTTTTAACCTTTTCTTTCCATCCGACCGACCGACACAAAATTAGAAAACGCAGTCGACGTTAAACGAAAGGAAAACAAAGAGGATGGTCTTACCTATTGGGGGCAAAAGGCCACTTAACGGTTTTATAAAGTTATTTTGGGTCAAGGATCGTACTACGTCTGTCAAAATGACCGGTCCAGTCAATAGGTATGTCATGTAGGCATTATGTAAGTGCTCCGCACAATTTTCAATTGCACAGGGTTGAAGTGGGCTTCTTTAGCCTTACCTTTATTAGGTTCATCTTTCTTCACAGTCAGTTTAAAAGCAGGTTTTCCACAAGTACAAACCACACAGTTTTCTTCGTCAGACCTGTGAGACATAATCAGTGGGCACATGACGTAGTTTACATTTGACTAAGACCTGAAAATACAAATGTAACCTTAATAATCTGTTTATTGTTACAGTATTGTGACCACTGTGGTAGATTTCCATTCCACATTTGACCTCAAACTGTGACAGTATTTTTGCCACGAAGTCAATTCTATTTGCAACGATTTACTTTCTCGCCCAGGAACAGTGGGGTCAAGTAGTCTACTTTTCAGCCCCTCCTTCTGACTGTTTGCCTGTCATCTACTAAAATCTAGAAGACACGTGACCAAACCAGACCTGACTAGTAGGAAAGGATCTTGAGAACGAGGTTGTTCGTGGACCACAAAATTCTAAAATGCTCGCGATGCATCATGGAAAGTGACAAAGGGTCTTTAAACAGGTTCTCATAGGCCAGGCCCTTATCGATTGTGCTAGCATAACTTTTGACATTATTTGTCATTACGGGCATAATTTTCATTTATTTTTCGAAAAAAGCACTGCTCGCATAATTTGCACTTTTTTCTAGTTTTGCAGCAGAAAATGTCATTTATTTATCATGCAACCAGTTTTTTTGGCCAGAGATCATTGTTACAGGCAATTTAAGTAACAAAATCGATTTCTTTGTCTGCTTATTAGCATATTCATGGCACCTGGGTCCCACAGAAAGTGACCCAGGATTTCGCCATGCGACATCTTATAGAGGACGTAAACAAAACAGACGAATCTTTCCGTCCCCCTTTCAAAACTTGGGTGCGATACCTAAGAATTCAATTCCTGGAAAATACACCACGAGTTGGAATAATCGTGACGAAGTGTAGAAAATGCGAATTCACTTTTAATAATAGCGATGTTTCTGCTGCAGTAGTATAGAAGATAGCGGTTCTGTTATACCCTGTCCCGGGCCCTCAGCTGGAGCCGCCGGCACAGGGTGTGGACAGAATCGCTATCTTCTTTACTAACTCTCGTGGAGCGGCATTGTAGACAGCGGTCAAAAGTCAGACCGCTGGGGTACTACTTGGTGTAAGACTGCCCAAAATGTCCCGAGCCAGTGCCCACTACTGTACCTAAACAGTAATCATAGTAGATGAGTATAAGAGAAATTTTGCATTGGAGTTTGGTTCGATTGATCGGCCCCCGAGAGAAACCACAAAACACCCCGAGAGCGAAGGTAGATTCGTCACCACAGCCGACAAAACGGCGACGCGAGTGTCATAGAAATTCCTTTTCAAAACAGCAAACCTGAGAGAAACAAAAAACATTCCGAGAAGGCACCGCTTGCCGAGGTGGCTACAACGAGCAGATTTTTCGCATGGCGGCGCCGCAAACCGGACCGCGAGCAGACAATTCGACACACGATTTGGCACACAATTTGCATACAGCGATGGCGATGGCGATGGCGATGGCGCTCAACAACAATCACGACCTTCTTTGGTGCAAATAATTTCAAGAGCTGGAAGAAATGACGGGGGGAGGGGGGGGGGGGGGGGGGTGGCAAATTTCCCGAGGAAGAAAATCTTCTGAAAGCTACGCGTTTATCTGAACACCGGACATTTTACGAACTCAAAAATGAAGCCTCCGGAATGTATTGTTTTGTTTACTCAAGGCATCAAAAATACAGTTACATCATAGGCGGGTCTTTCCCTTTTGATATTTGCGTACCTGGAAAGGAGCGCTTTAATACAGGGCGCGATCCATTCAACCAAAATTCCAACCGATCCGACTGGGAAAAGTGGTCCACCTCAAAAGGTGGACCCGTTTTTTCGAAACTTTTCCGGTTGGACCGAACCGATCCGTTGAGTTTTGGACCGAACTTTCCGGAAATTTTGGTTGAATGGATCGCGCCCACCATTTGTGTGGAAAACCCGGAAATTCCAGGGACAATTCAAATGGAACGGTTCATCCCAGTGGAAATGTTCCGGAAAAAAGTAATACCTTTCGAGGTATTACCTTTTTCCCGTTCTTACTGAAATGACCGAAATTTTCTGTACCATTCTTTTGGATTGCCAGTGCCAGAATTCATGAAGAGAGAAAGTGGAAAATTTACCGGTATTTTAATCCCGTTCCTGTTTTCAGTGACAAAAACAGAAATACGAGAACCATTTGACGGAAATTTTTCACCGAAATTTCTGTACAAATGGTAAGCGGTCAATACCGCGAACGTTATCACTGGGTTTCGGAAAATTTCCACCGAAATGAACCGTTCTATTTGAATTCTCCCTGGAATTTATTACCAGGTATTCCATACAAATGGTAAGCGCTCTCTCTTCTGTTTCGTATACGTGGATCTTCATTTGTTCATAGCAAAAAACGGAAGAAAAATTACGAAGACGGAAACGAGAATTCAACAAAATATGAAATAATCTACCTTCAATTTAAATGGGAGCCTTAAATATTAGGAAACCACCTTGAAAATCGGCAAAATGTGAGGATGTTTTGAAAATCCTTTTCAAAACCATACTAGCTTAGGACCTCCCCATGTTTGCACATGCGCAGACGTGGTTCAGCTCTGTCTCACGCGCCAACAATGGCGTGAGAGGTTTTGATCGTGAAAAGTTCAGGAAATGGCTGGAAAATGGCCAAACATGGCTGAAATCGCCATTGCCATAATATCTGTGATGTTGCTTAGTTTTGGTGCACGTGGATTTGACATTATGTCCGAATTCAGAAATACTCTACTTGGTGTCAATGTTCTGTTGAGGGACGACGGGAGTAAGTTTTAACGTTTTGTACCTTGTAAGTAAAAATTGAGCCATACCGAAACTCCACTTAAGCTTAAGCGAGTTTCAGTGTTCTGAAACAAATTGAATGAAAAGTTTCCCAATATACTGTAGTTTATTAGACCGTTTGTTATTTTTTGCAAAGCAAAGACGGGAGCAAACGAATTCTTTAAACGAAAGTAATTCGCCTTTTACTTGAATTTCACAACACTCTTGCACAAGTTTTCGTAATCTCAGGAAAAAGCCAAGTTGCGAGGCTATATATGAAAGTCACCTAAATAAAATAAGTACAACGTCTATTGGCGTTAGCACTTTTTATTAATTAAGCCTTTTCTAAGATAACTAACAGTACCGGTACCGTGAACAACTATCACCACCACCATTTTGGCGTAAAACTTTAAGCTTAAGCTTATATTTTGCAAATCCTTGCTGGAGTTGAGGTAACTTCAGTGTTTTTATTCTTCTGTCGAACTTGATGATGTTTGTATTTTTCAAGTCTTTGTCGGTAAAATATTTAGGGTAGTGAAAACTGATCATTTTGGGGGGCTTATTTATGTTGTTTAGTCATTGTCCAGTCTGCAGAGTATGGCAGGTACACGCGTGAGTTTTTTTTAACAATATATATGTAATAAGGGCCTAAAAATGGCCTTGCATGTGTAAGATCTTGTCGAGTTCTGCCATACTCTGCAGACATATTTGCTCTTATTGAAATTTTGTGACTTTGCAATTTATTAGAGTGCCTTGAAGGACTGATCGGTGTCAGTTCAGCCATCAAGAATGCATTGCCTAACAGTGCAATGACAGCATCAACCTTCCATGCTGACCATGAACCTTACTGGGGTCGCGTGTTATCAAGCAAATGGTGGATGCCTTCTGTTCATGATAAATTTCAGTACTTAAAGATAGATCTTTTAAGCTTAACAGTCGTTCGAAAGTCTGCCGTCCAAGGCTCTGGTGACAGCTCAACTGCAGGAGCCAGAGTGATTACATATTTTCTTTACCATAGTAAAGATGACACCATTTGGTATCCAGTACTTGAAAAAGAGAACCCACGGGTATGATAGCTTAGAATTTTGCTTTTCATAACAATAAGAAATAATAATAATATTAATAATAATAATAAGAAGAAGAAGAAGGAGAAATACTCATGTTGTGGAAGGCATGCCTTTACTTTTTTCCACAAAAAAATGCTAGAAAAAAATGCTATTAGTATAATGCCAAAGTTCACTGGATTTGAATGACAATATCTTTGCTGTCTTACGTCCCATTTTTTCACATAACCATTGTTTCAAACTATCAAAAGTTGTTTGAAAGTGGTTTTATCAGCATTTCTTGTATGGGCCAGCTGATTTTGGTTTATACCGACAAGGTATTCATGCAGTCATTCTAATTGCATGACTGATCATCATCATTCCCCCTATACTCACTGCTCACCTGAAAAGTGTCATTTTCAGTAAAAACTAGCATGGATGTTGACATGACAATCTGTTATATTATTATATCCTTCGTATGAGCCCCCCCCTCTTTGATTAATCCAGCTACACCCCACACTGTGCTCACATTTAAAGTAATTTAAATGCATCAGTCAATTCCTCTGTGTAGTTATATTCAGATGGGAAACCACGTATGGCCAAAAGCTTAGGGGTGGCCACAGGGTTGGCAAATGCCCAACGTGGGGCAGCACAAAATTTGGTAATGCCCCACCCCTGGGACTGACAAGCTGTGCAAAACTGATGCATAACTTGGTGATGAAAATAAACGCCTTGCAATGAAATTATATTTGTTATCATTTAAATGAATTGCAGATGTTTGTGGGGAATTTAAACAACAGTGAAGTGATCTCAAAGAGTTCTTTTACACCATTCATGACACGTCGTGTGAAGTTTTGTCCACATAGTTGGATTAACCAAATTGCTCTGCGAGTTGAGCTCTATGGCTGCAAAGCTGAAGGTAATATAATGTTACTAAAAGAGATAATGTTGTCAGGCTTTCCGGCTTATAAGTACTCTGTTTTTAACCTCTAGGCATCTTTGTGGTTGGATTTTCTCATGGGAGGGGGAAGAGCACTGATCAAGGGAAGTTTAGGTAGAGGTGTACTGCTGAGCCCTTGAAACCCTGACCCTGCTTTAAACCCAATTGTTCATTTTGATACCCTGATTCATTTCATTTTGCACAAGAAATTACGTGGTTTTTTTAAAATTTATATCATGGAATTAGACTTTTTGGAAAACACATTGTTGGTACCACTCATGTATAGACGGAGCATCCCCAACTTTCATACTCTCTATTATTACTGAAACACATACACCAACAGGACAAATAAGTTTCCAACACAAAAACACATAAATATAGGACAAATAAAAATAAAAAAAATAGGCTGTCAGGTAAAATATAGTAACCAAAACCAACACAGAAAAGAGGTAGAGGGTGGAGGGGGGGGGGGGGGGGCAGTGGGGCGTAGGGAGGTAAAGAACTGCGCTTCTGCCAACTGCTGATGTAGCTTTTACATAGGCTAGCGTAAAATGTGCATGATACCAAAAAGTTGGGATGTTTATAATATACCTGTGTCTGTATTATTTCCCATCATCCAGTAAATTTCCATTTAATTTGTAAATCACTTTCCAAATATGGCTATATTTTACATGTGTTATTGCAAGATATATATATCTTTTAAATCAACGCCCTATTGATCAAAAGCTCACTGCCTGCTGATGGCATCCTGTTCCCCTCAACTGACCTTTCAATTCCCAATTTACAGCAGCATCACTCCATACTGTGCCGATGCTAACCAAAAAGACATCCTCTTGAAGATGTGAAATAGTGAAGTCGAAAACCCCTTTTAACACTCAGGATCCTGAAAACCACACCCTGTTTAGCAGCACATTATATACGCACCCAAGGGATTTCTCGAGGGTATTGCCTACAATGCAAGCATTATCAGGGAGTTGTATTTCATATACATGACCAAAAAAATTTAATTTTTCCAAAACAAATTTTTTAGAATGACTTTTTGCTCTTTATTCCTCCCACAAATTGGTAAATTATTTGTACCATATCGATGTAGCTGAAAGTGGGTTTTCCCTATTTTGTCCAAAAAAAATAAATAGTATATATCATCAAGAACATTTAGATTTAGAAGGACCTAGGCCATATCACAGGTGTCTTAAGCAGCAACCATTAAATCCCTGCTCCACTTGTACCATGGTGGGATTATTACGTGGCTTGTAAACTTGAGGGTTAACGTAGTGATAAAAGCAGAAGGCAGATGAATATTCCTCAGAAATTGAATTCTGAGCATTTTCCTTGATAATAGACACTATTTTATTATATATAATTGCAAAAAAAAACCCCAGCAAAAAACGGACAAAACTTCTTTAAACTATTAAAGGTCCATTGCCATATATTTTGGTCTTGCGATTAAAGAATTAAAAAAAAGCTACAATTATAGCGGGTATATTATACAGGGTATAGAAATCAGTAGAGAGTTGTGGGTGCAGAATAGGGTATCATTTTTCAGGAAACTGATCAATATTCATGATTATTGGTTGAAGATTTTATAGTTTAGACTAGGGAAATCGGGAGTTGCATTACTAGGATAGGGAGGGATTTGGGGAGGTTAGTCTAGTATGGAGTATCAAAATTCACCAGTACTGGGTATTGGCTGAGGGTTTTGGAATCCTAGCAGCACCTTCCCTCACAAAACTTTCTATATTATGCTCACCCCATATTGTTGTAGGTGGTGGGTAAGGGTTGTTGAGCATAACGTGGAAACATACTCTTAAGGTAGCAGCCCTCTCCTTTGCAGAGGCTCCTGCTGGATATCCCAATAAAAAAATGGAAAGAGTGTGGGGGGCGACAATGGGAAGAGGGAAAAGGCGCCCCGTGCGTTTTCTATTTCCGTCTCTCAAGCCCTCCCTACGATTACAAAGGAGAGCGAGGTAGCAGTAAATACATGGTGTTTAACCAGGAAAATGCTAAGAATATTAGAGTTTCTTGTAAACATTCACTTAATAAAGTGTTTCAATGATTCAATTCTTGCTAGGATTGGACAATCCTTTAGGTATGGAGGTGAAAACAATTTCAGATGGGCAAATTAGTGCAACATCCATGGAGAGTGAAACTTACCGTGCCAGTAATGCACGGCTACATTTGGACATTGGTGGTGGTGGTTGGTGTCCAGATAGCAGTTTATTAGCAGAGCAGCCACAGTATTTACAAGTATACTTGCAGCATAGCGTGGCTTTGACAGCTGTTGCCACACAGGGAATCAAAAGTGATTCAAGCTGTGTAACCCAGTACTATCTGTCCACTAGTTTTGACTTTATTAACTGGGTATATATTCATGACTTGACAGGTAAAAAGGTGGGAGTTAATTTTCCTTGTTTATAACTACCATATTTATAAGCTTGTGTACATGTATAACTCAATCAGGTTGTGGTCAAAGCCCCAGGGGTATTCCCTTTTATAGTGACAGGGAGCTCGTTGCAAACTTAAAATTAAACCGGGGGGTACTCCAGGGAATTCTTGGTGGGAGTGTGCTGCCCGGTTTCTGATATTCTGACCCAATTTCAGACCAAAAATGTAATTTTCCACACCCGTTTTCAGATTAGACCTCTAAAATCCATACCCGTTTTCAGACCTGGCTTTAAGGCAGAAATTATGTTATCATTACATAGATTAGAGCGCAAACAAAAAAATTACTCAAATTCATTTCAAATTCGCGTATTTGTCTTTCTTTCCTTACTTATTTGGAATTGAAACGATAAATACGTCCATACACTCCGTAGTTCCCTCGAAAATCATACCCGATTCCAGACCAAAATGGGCAAAGTGTATACCCGTTTTCAGACCAAACCGGCGCAAAAACCCTACCCGATGGGGCGGTACATACCCATATCACTTATATAAGGGAGTACCCCCCGGGAAATCAAACCCCTAAGGGAGACCAATGGGGAGTGTGTGGTGCAAGCTTAAACTGACCCCTAAAGGAGATTTCCGTGTGGTCAGTGTCAGGGCATTTTTTGTAAATTTCTTTATGCACAGCAACCCTAAGCAATACCTGAATGGGCAAATGTATCGACTTTCCATCCTAAACACCAAAATCTGCAATTTACACCCCTCCCATCCTCGGAGACCCAGGGGCAGATAATGGGGGCGAGGGAAAGTCTAAACGGGCGGAATTTTTCCGCCCGTTTAGATTTTCCCTGGTCCCCACTATCTGCCCCTGGGTCTCCGAGGATGCACCCCTCCCTAAGGGAGACGACGAGCATCCCCGTCACCCCCCTGGGCTCACAACCTGATTTTGCTGCCTAGGGACCCTGTGCTGACTCAGGCTGTAACAATTAACCATCGATTAATCGCGATATTAATGCACCAGTCAAAGTAAACCCCGAACCCCCAACACCGGGATATATGGAGGTTTGGTAGGGATTTGGTCCGTTATTGGCAGCTCGTCGAGTAGGTGGGGGATTCGCGCGTTTTTGTCGCTCCTGTTTGTAGGGTGGGGCTTTGGTCGGGATTCGGTGAAATATCCAAGATGGCGGCTAGTCTTCCTGCAATGATTTATGGGGATTCCAAGAAGGCGACCATTACTCTTGATTTCTGGGTATAATACTCCACGTGGAACCCAAGATGACAGCAGACAGTTTGACCTGGTAAGTATTTTGGAATCCTTGCTATTGTTATTCAAATGAATACATCCATTGATTTACCCTATGGATTTTATACAAAGGCTAGTAGTTCATTGATATACAAGTAGCGGATAAATGTTTGTTTTTCTGGTCTTTGAACACAATGCGCTTGTTGATTGTTTGTATTGTTCACAGGTGGAAAACTTTCCTCCATGAAGCGTGAATAAAATAAGAATACGTGCGAGAGTATGCAGAGCTTTTTGTTAAAGCCTTTATATGCTATTGATGTATGTATCAAGAGAGTGGATGGAGCACCCTGTGGAAGTAAAAATGTAAATTTGTTTAAAGGCTCTTCTTAAGAATTTGTTCAGCATGCCAAGGATAGGCAGCCAAAGCTGTTGACGTTTCTAAGAGGCACAAAGAAGGAAAGAAAGGCCCTAAAACAACGTGAGGCAATCCTCTATTCTTACTTTGAAGAGGTATGGGATGTTCGCAGTCGTCATATGGTGAAGAATCTGCCTGAGCAAGTATGTGTGTATGCTCATTCCATGCTTTCAAAAGGGCTGCCCTCATTTAAAGTGTCAGGCAGGTGAGGACCAGGTTGGGCTAAAGTGGTTTCCAAATGGCTCATCAGTGGAGTACTTTCCTATCCCGATCCCAGATCCTAATCGCCCTTGGGGTGCAGATTGTAGTACGTGTAAGGGGACGAGTGCGGGGCATTTTTTGCGACCTGATGACCATCGGGTACATTACAGAAACTATGGTAGAGAGGGGATGATGGCCAAGCCTGCTTCAAAAGTTCTTGGAGACGCGCACAAGAAACTTCTTGTAGCAAAGAAAACATTGTTGCCAACGGATCATGTGCAAATGTGGCTGGAACATCTTGGTGAGGAGCACAAGAATCGGGTGGAGGGAGCAGAACGAGCAGCAGCAAAAAAGCAGTCAATGTCAAGAAAAAGATACTGATATTTTTGAATGTTCGTATTTTGTACTTTTTTTTAGCCATTAAATAAGACAACTTGTTGATTTCCTCACAATTTTACCCTCTGTCTTATAGCAACCCAAGCAGATGCCTATTGCCTCTGTGGTGAAGGTGAACATGGGCGAATGATAGACTGTGATGGAGATAATTGCCCACTTATATGGTACCATGCAAACTGTGTTGGTGTCTCGGAAGAAACTATTCTCGATGGTTCTTGGTTTGGCGAACAGTGCAAACATTAGGTGTTGTAATGCATTATCAGTTGCATTGAATATAAAATAAAATGTGACTGCCCTAGGCTTTAAAAAATATTTTAAAACAGCAGCAAACTTACATTAATTGTGAACTCAACTGAGTTGTGAAATTTTCATTTTGTAAGGGAATTTAACAACTCACACTAGGAAACATTGTCAGTTGCTCCAGGGGGTGGGGCAATTCCTGCCATTTTCCATAAAAATTTTCTCCACATGGTGGGGCATTTGTCAGGGTTTGTTCGCTACTCAGAACCAATCCCTACCTATATCCCGGGGGGGGGATGGTCGGGGTTTTCTTTGTCTGGTGCATAACGCCGCGATAGCGATGAATCGATAATAATCGCCATAGTGAAGCGAACTATCGATAGTTTCGATGGTTTCTATACTTCTAACATTTTAACCTGTTTGGAAAATAAAGATACCCTTTTTTACCCGTCTTTGATTCTCAATGTCACAATAACGGTCGAAATAAACTAAAGAGAGAAACAATCTATGGTCCTACTGCACCTACATCTGAATTGTTTTAGCGTCGTGATTCTCGAACCGTTTTGGGTCAAATGCTAGAGAGGGCTTATATTAATTGCTGAGGTTCGATCGTTCAATGAAACATAGTGGTACTCGAGGAAGTGCGTGTGGTTTCAGTCTTTGTAACGTAGTTTAGAGCGTTGATAGAGGTTTCATAATATCTCGCGATGACGAGATGTCGAGTTTTATTTGGAATGCAGGGATTGGAGACTGGGTTCTTTTTTCGAGATCCGTCAGTTTCGATGGACCATTCTTTACGCTGGAAGTGTCACAGAGTGTAATCTGCGTGGCAGGCGTAAAAAGGGTAGAGGGTGGGGGATAGGACTGAAACGAGAATTCCCTCTCTCTCTCGAAGCTTGCTACGCAGGCAACAGAGAGTTATAAAGGGGTTAGCTATGTTGTAATGTTACGAGGACCAGTTAAAAGACAAGTCAGATGGGAGAATAAACAGTCGAGTTAAACGCAACGTAGTGATTTTTTTTTAACAAGCTTGATAAATACAATAGGGCCATTTATACGAGGAGAAATAAGACGCGTCTTAAATAAGACGCGAACTTTCCGTATAAACGGCACATTTCGTCTAAAATAAGACGCGGCTTAGCTAAGACGCGACTTATTAGATAAGACATGCTCGTATAAATGGTACAGTTCGCGTGTTATTTAAGACGCGTCTTATTTTTCCTCGTATAAATGGCCCTAATATGACGGGTAAAAATCCTTATAATTTGTGACAAGGTAACATAACAGAGAAAATATCAAAAAGAGACTAAGTGACAACTACTATTGGTGTGGAAAAAGGAACTCAACATGATTATAAGACAATATTTAAGTATTTCTTGATCTAATTCTGAAAACAAGGTTTTATTGTGTGGTTCTAGATAAAAAAATTTAACTGCGAAAGATGATTAACAGCTCCGCTATACCTTTTTTACAGTCAAATACTTTGCTTAATTCCTAAGGCCCAGCAAATCAACAGACGTTACAAGACGTCATCAGCCCTCGTTCAGACACAATTTTAAAGTTCAGAATTGTTAATGAAACTTATCTAAGGATCAAACTCAAAAAATGTGAAAAATTTCTAATCATGTTCATGTTGCAGGTTTTTAAAGGCTGCAACCAAGACGCACCTTTGGATGTAGTACTAAATCATTTACCAATCTCTACTTGGGGTACCAGAGGAGTTCGCCTTTATGTGCACAAGTGGCATCGCAGGAGTTGCCTCAGGGTTGAGATTTACGGATATGACCCATTCCGAGGTAAATTTTGTGGGGTTATGTTTTATTAAAGTTTCAAAGAAAAACTGAAAAGAAGATCCCTTGTTCATTTTGTATCCAAGTAAGATTGACAGTAAGTAGATGCATATAAAGGCCCTTTTAACTGCTGTAAATGGACTGTCTTTAAAATTGGAATAATATAGGTGGTTTTCACGTTACGTCATCGCCGCCATGCTGGTGGACGGTAAACAAAAGATCGCTCATTAGCTCGCTTTGTTTGTCCACCAGCATTTGTTCATTTCACCATTGTTATGTGTCTCCCGAGATTGCATGAAAACCACCTATAGATTTAGCCAGGGCTAAAAGCGAAGCTCTGGTTAATAATACTTATAAAATAAATCGTTTAATGCTAAGTGGGGACGGCAATGAAAATGGGCATCAAGATAGATCAATAGATCTAATTAGCAAAAAAACAAATATGCACGTACAGCACACTTTTTTTTGTCATTAGCAAAAAATAAACAAATTTGCACGTGCAGCACGCTTCTTTGTCTTTCTTTGCCGTTGTTTTGCACGACTACAATGCCGTTTTGTGCGACTAAAACGTCAAACCTTCTAGTCACACATTATTTTTATGGAGGAGTTGTCGTATGTGCATACCAAAGATTTTGTTTCCCGTGATCATGTTCGCTTTTATTTTTTCCCTGCCGCTTATTTTCACCTTGCTGGCCGCTAGCATTTCTCATTTTCTCACGGCACCGCCGCCATGAACTTTTCATGTTTTTCTCCCAACGAAATTCGTCTCCTTTGTTTTGAATCACTTACTCTAACTCTTTCTCTGTCTTTCTCTCTTTCTCCACGTGAGTGTAAACATCAAAAATAACGTCGAAAAAGACACTACTTTGTAGTTGTTCTTTCTCTCTAAAATTCCGGGCGGCCATACTATTTCCCGCCAAAAACACCTCGCGTTGTCTGTGGTGTCGTACCTGTTAACTGGGTTTTCTTTACATTGGTATGCCTGTGGTGCGGACGGACGGTCGGGCGTACGGTCACCTGATTACCAAATTTTCTTACCCATGGTGCTCCGCTATCACAAAACCAGTACTTTTTCTCAACTTTTTTATAGCCATAAAATGTATCTGTTAGCCCTAGGGACTTTTTACCGACGGAAATGACAGATTTCCCTACCCTCACCATCGTACCCAGCGTCTTCGTTCCCCTTGACCAGCGGTCGGGAAATTAAGGGCCCTACCCTTTCAACGAGTGAAATCCCTACCCCCTTTCAAATATCCGAGGCATGAAAAAGGTAACTCTTTCGGGCGGAGCCTCCCCTTATAGGCCATTATTTGGAGTACCAACCACATACCTTTAACTTATTATTGTCATGGTTAACATGTTCGTAGTATGCACAGACGGGTGATAAACATTTTTCATTACTAAAAATTAGCAGGCAATATTTTGAACCATGAAGACCAGCATTTGTGTAGCGGTGAAGGGTTAGTGATAGGATCAAGTGCCTCGCCTCACATTAGAACATGTTGGTGCAGAAGAGGTTATGAAGGAGACGCCTTTTTCTGTGAAGGTATTGTTATGGTTATATTTCCGGAAAAACTTTCCGTGTAGTTCAAAAGGGGTATAAAACCCCCAAGTGAAAAGTCCGGGGAAGTAGGTGTTGTTGTTGTTGTTTTTTTTACAGCGCGTCCCGCTCAAAAAATGGGGATAGAATTGTATTATTAAGAGTCCAAATTCCAATTTCAAATGAGAAGATTGCAAATCTTTCAAACCAAAGCAACAGTTCATACGTGAAATGCGAAACCGTTGGCAGCTGTAAGCTTTAGTCGTATGTGCTAAGGTTTTTTTTTTCTTAATTAAATTTTTAGGAATGTTTCTCGTTCAGAAACAGCTCACTATTCTTTGGAGTTTTATAACTGCAGAGCTTGTTCTTAATGGGAATTTTTTTCCAAAATCGTTCACGGGAGCATTTTCCTCCAATAGCTGCCTCAGTGTTGGCGAAGTTTGAGCGAAATCTAAGAGGGCGTTATGGAGATATTTTACGATGGAGTTTTCAGTGTAATACTGGATAATCTTGATGTTCGGCCATTATGCTTAGTAAACGAAACGCTTTTAAAATGCAATTTTAACTCATACCAGTTGCATTCACTTTTAAAGCGCGTTTGAAAGGATCACGGGGATAGCTTTAGCCGATCGATCCGCATTGGTGGTGCTTATTTAAAAATAAATTGCACGTGCCGTATACGCAAATTTACGTATTAAAGGTGATACATTGCACGTGCAAAGAACCAAAGATATTACAAATGTGGGGTTTACGAAGTTTATGTAGCACCACCCAAACGGGAATGTAGGGCTCGTTTACATGGAGGTGGGGGACCCCAGGTAGGTGAGGTAACCCGCTTTGGTGGGTAACCCGCCTGTCCACAAAATCTCTCATTTTAACTTGATCACGTTTACATGATAGGTGGGGTGACCCGCCGCATGTTACCTCACCTATCTGGGATCCCCCACCTCCATGTAAACAGGCCCTTAAAGAATATATGGTGTTTTCCGCTTTGGACAATAGCCCACTTTACAATTACAGGTGGAAACGAGACTGAAGTTGACTGCTTTTATTGTATAAATCACGTTGTTCATAAATTATGCTAAGTATTTTGAGGAGCATAATTTCCAAAAGAAAAGGAAGACTTGTTTGTATCAAAACGAGGTCAACCTCCCTCACTACTTTCACTCAAAGGCTAGAATAATAAGCCCACAACTGTAACATGGTCTCTTGTCCAACAATTTTACAGATGTGGATGAATGTAGCGTTGGTGACAATGTGTGTGGATCGCCGGACCGTCTGTGCAAAAATATCCCAGGATCATTCGTCTGTGAGTGTCAACAAGGCACGACTCGAGATGGAAACCGATGTAAAGGTACTAATTGAACTAATGATAACATATATGCACCATTTTAAAGAATGTAAGTGAAATTTAAGAAGCGGTAAATGGTTTTACAAATTACCGCATGGGCCTTTTGAGACTTCTCATCTGATCTTGAAATCTTGGAGGCATTTTTGAGAGTTATATCACGTATTATTACAAAGGAAAAACTTAGACAGCAAAGAAAAGAAAGTGTGGAGAATTGACCCCTTACCATCAAGATCAACTCGATCACTGTGTAAGAGAACCAGTTTCGGAAATACAGTCAACTCTTTCTAAGTCGGACACCTTTGGGGCCGGTACTAAGTGTCCGTCTTATAGAGAGCTCAAATAAAGGGAGTAAAGAAAGGCAGGGATCAACTCTAGGTGTCCGTTTTACAGAGGTGTCCGTCTTATAGAGGTGTCCGTTAAGAGTGAGTCGACTGTAATAGAAACTGAATCTCTCCAGTACAGCCGTCATTGATGCGTAATGTGTGCGTCATTTTCAGATATTGATGAATGTGCCAACCCAAGAGATGTATGCCCATACTTGACAGAGTGCATTAACACAGTGGGATCATATATCTGTGACTGTAAAGAGGCAGGCTTTAAAGCAGATGGAAAACAATGTTTAGGTACACTTTGCATTAAATATCAAAGCAACAGAATATTGCATGTTGTGATAGGGCCAGACGGTAAATTGCAAATTACCTCACTATCTGTTGCCCTGGTAAACGTCCTCCAACTCGTAGAAGACCTCAGACTACTTTTGGTGCAGTTTCTCCCTAATTTGAATGACAACCACAACAACGGGTAATATGTGCCCTTCTCTTTAAGAACAGTGTTTGGGTTTCTTTAAAAGTCCCACACATTTCGTTTATACGAGCAAGGGTTGTGAGAAGGGGCTTATTGTTTATCGTCCTTATCCGAGAAGACAAGAAAGTCTGTAAATAATTGGCATATTTCACTCCAAGGGTAGCACTTTCTCCACAGTTTTTAAAGCCACTGAGTGTTGGTATGGCCAAGGTTGAGCCCGCTACACCCCTCTCGGCAGACCAGCACTTACCCAACTGAGCGAACCAGGCAGTAGTTGTGTTTGTCAGTCAGTAAAGTTATTTTCTTTTCTTTTCTCACCGTTTAGACATTGATGAGTGCAAGATCGGGAGCCATAATTGTGGGGAGAACTCCACTTGTGTAAATGCTTTTGGTTCATATGCTTGTTTCTGTAATGTGGGATTCACAGAATCGTATTCACTGGATGGGAAACTACAATGTGTAGGTGTGTCACTTATGCCTTTTGGTATGTTGCAGCCAGTGCTGTCCCTTATAGCGAGACATTTCATGCAGGTGCTAACAAATGCATCTTGGCCTAATAAATGTGAATGTTTTGTTTAGAGTATGGAAACGAGTCTTTACCAGAATATGACAAGCAAATAAATCTAACATAGCTTATAATTGCACCAACTGGCAGAGGGTCATTAACCATGGTCAAAGTGTTAAACCTAGGACCAACGAAAAAAACCTATCTAACAATGAGAGCGGGACTTTAAACCTTGATTTCATTACCCGTTAGATTCACTGACCACTGAGCAATGCTGCTATCCTCATAAGCAGACGTTCTTTTGGCCCATCACGCAATTCCCTCTAACATTCATGGGTGAAGGATCGCGTTGTGGGAGGCTACCATGCTGCCTCCTACTTTCGTTCAAGTTCTTTCATTCGTTTTTTCTTTTTTTTTCATTACCTTTTCAACGCACATATAACTTTACAACTTTTCTGGCTACAAACAGTACCAGCCATTACGGATTACTGACAATACCATGAAAAAAAGCTGAAACTGCACTCCAGTCACCGTCACAAAATTCCGGGCGATTTCAATCCTGTTTTACCACCACACCAACTCACTAGATAATTGCCTTGTTATCGATAAATAAACTTTACCCTTAACATTACGACTTTGAACACTAAGGTTTACGTGCTGTCTTGTAGACGTTAATGAGTGCCAGAGAAAGACTAAAAGGTGTGGCAGCAATGGAAAGTGTGTGAACACTATAGGCTCGTACTTTTGTCTCTGTAAACACGGGTATGCAGCCAAAGGCTTAAAGTGCCAAGGTAATACTTAACTCATGTTGCATAGATCACCTAAAGGGCCAAGTTCAACGCGACTTGCACAACTACTGCCAAAAGGGAACATACGCTGTTTAGGCCATAATTTATTTATTGCGTTCGACGAAGGAGAACGCTTACTTTTCGAATCCTGCGGGAGATCCCGCGGGTTTCGTTCTGGACATCATCGTTCTTTCTCCTTTTCTTCTAGTTTTATGTAAATGTTTACGTCAGTTAATTGCACGTGGCAGTAACCAAATCGAAGGCCTAAGCTACACTGGACATTGCCTATATTTTATCTTTCACCATTTAATGTAATTTGTTTTCCCTTTTTTCTGTTTTTATAATATATTGTAATGTATATCTAGTAAAATCCAGCAATAGTGCAGAAAATAGAACATTAAGTCACTAACTTGTTTTGTTTGTCACTGTTTGCATTTGTTTTAATAATTTACAGACTTAGACGAATGTGCTTCAAATCCTGAAGCGTGTGAACAGGATTCACTGTGTGTTAACCTGCCTGGTTCATATGCTTGTCAGTGTAAACTGGGATATCACCTCACGGATAACTCATGTCATGGTAACGACTTAAATCCTTCCAAAGTACTCTACTCAGACATTGTTTAAATCCTTAAAGCGTGTGTACAGGATTCGCTGTGTGTTAACCTGCCTGGTTCATATGCTTGTCAGTGCAAATTGTATAAGGTCACAATGCATTTGGAGCCTAGAATAAACCAAAAGCAATACAGTCCAGTCAGACCTTTACTTAAGACCAGTTATTTTTCTGTCAAAGCACTGTAACTATAACCGCTCGTAAGCGACAGTTTCAAATGTAATGAGAAATATTATTCCATAAATCGTCTTTTATGTGTATTTTTTGTCTTTAATTCTGTATTGTTTTTCATTATTAATTTAGGGGCAGCCAGCTTGATAATTTTGACGCAAATGCTATTTTAGAAATTCGAGATTACGAAGCTTACGTTGTGAGCAACCAGCAAATTATTGCATTATGGGTAATTTATACGGCAGGTTTAACAGGTGCCTAACATAAAGTTCGTAAAATAGTCATTTATAAAACTACTTCAATTCTGATGATTATGTAGTTATTGATGATATTTTGAAATCTGTGGAATGGAGCAATTGTCAGCGTCAAGTTGCGGCAGCTAGTAAACAACCAGCTACTTTGAGGTTTGAGCCGGGGAAACAGGGTAAAGAGAAAAAGTGAACGCCTGAAATTGCCTGCAGCACTCAGTTGCCAAGCCGCCTACATTTACATCCTAGCTGTCTACTTTAAACCTTAAGGGACTGGTCAAAAAGTATAGGGGGGGGGGGGGGGGTGGGCCGGAGCAGAGAGGGGGTGGGTCATGAGGTTTTGAGCCTTGTGCAAGGGGTGGGTCGTGCAATTTTCAGCTACCCTTAGGGGGTGGGTCACCTTATTTCATTGCATAGATAGGCACTAACTACTAACGAGACAGTTGACTACACTTGTTATATAAAACACAGCCAGCTGGAATTATTGCTAAAATACTCACAAACCTGCTGTGCGAGAAAATACAAAGGGTGAATAGGCCGCACATCTATATGGGCGTGAAACCCTCTGTTAACTGTTTTCCTTTTTTTGCTCTAACGAGCATGTCCTTTAATGATTTTCCTTTTTTGTAAGGAAATGATTGGTGGCTCTTTAAAAATTTATTGAAGTTTAATAGTTGGTTTTGTATAAGATTCTATTTTTTCATTCAAACTTCCTTTATAGTAGACACTGAGGGCTGGTATTGTGTCACAAATGGCAATACTTCTTTTTCCTCCTTGTTGTTTTGTTTTAGGAGTTTAGAGTCCCTTTTGTGAATTTTATTTCTGATAGTAGGTTTTCTATCAAAGATTGTGGGTAGCCTCCGTCCATCAAGCGTTTTTTTTAAAATTTGAATTATCTTCCTCAAAGGTTGTCTCTGAGGAGTTTTTTTGTAGGATTCTCAAGGCTTCTCCTTTGACAAATCCTTTTCTAACATTAGGAGGGTGACACGATTAATCTAAGCATTTCCGGCAAGTAATATGTAGGAATGGGTTGTCTTTGTAGAAATTTTCATATGCTTTGCAACAGACAATTTCAATATACCCTTGTTTTGCTGTATATTTGTGTCAGACTCATGACGTCAATCGAAACAAGAAATATTCGGTTTTTCACATTTGTCTTTTCAGTGAAAGGTATGATTTCTGTGATTTTGATGTTGGTTGTAGCAGTGTATCAACAAATTTTTTCATGCACAGAACAAGGTTTTATTGGATTATTAAGAGGAAACCAAACATCCATGTTTTAACATGCACTCCTCTGAACTAATTAGAAAATGTTCCTCTCGTCTCTATTTTTTACGTCAACTCAAGAGATCCGTAGTGGCACCAAGTGAACTGGTGCAATTCTATGTGACATGTATTAGGCCCGTCCTGGAATACGCAAGTCCTGTATTCCATCATTCTCTACCAAACTACATCAGTGGAGATTTGGAACGGGTCCAAAGAAGGGCTTTCAGAATCATCCATCCTGACCTGTCATATAGTGTAGCACTAGAAACAGTTGGCCTACCGAAACTTCATGAGAGGAGAGAAAAGATTTCAATCGATCTGTTTGACGAGATCATCTGTAACCCCACTCACAGTCTCCTTAGCCTCCTCCCCCAAAGGAAGAGTTGTAAATATGCTCTGAGACGCAAAAGTGATTTACTCTTCCCCTATGTAACACCGAGCGTTTGAAGAAAAGTTTTATTTTTAGGCATGTCTATAAGATGTAGATAATTTTTGTTATTTTCTCTTTGTTATCATCAGTATTTGTAAATATCCCGTAATTCAGCCTATGGCTGCAATGGTGTTTATAATAAAGTATCTATCTATCTATCTAAAGTATCTATCTAACTAGGGGGTGGGTCATGCAATTTCCAACCTTGCTTTAGGGGTGGGTCAGTCATTTTTGTGCCGAAGGGAGGGGGTGGGTCATGTGTTTTTTATTGACCACATTTCCAAATGCTCCGGCCCACCCCCCCCCCCCCCCTATACTTTTTGACCAGTCCCTAATGAGAACCCTGACTGTATATAACATTCACATGGGATCATCCCTGCACTATCAGCTTTAGACTCTAGAACTAAAAAACTTTGGCTTTCTAACTGTTTATTCAACAGATGTAAACGAGTGTCAGCAGAATTTCGCTGAGTGCCATCACTGGGCTGACTGCTACAACACTGATGGCTCTTATCTCTGTGTTTGTAAGAGGGGATTTTACGGAGATGGCTTCTACTGTTCAAGTAAGTTTGCTTTCAGCTATTTTAACGGATACAAATACTTTCAGGGTTCCCGACAAACAATTTAACTATAGTTTACTTGAGTTATAGACAATGAAAGATTCTTGTCTCTTCGTGTTTTAAAATATAATTTCCAAAGATATCTTGGATAATGTGGCGATGGTTTGGGAAACGCATTGCGCCATCACCACTTCTTTTCCATGGTCCACATAAAACAAATGGATTCCCTGCTACCGTACGTCTGTTTAGTAATAGAGCACAGATGACGCCAAAATGTTTTAAGAACAAAAAAAGTGGCACGCGAACAACAGGCGAGTGTTTCATCAATGTTCTTACCATAACTTTTCTACGAGTTATAAAAAGACTTGTTTACATTTAAAAGACTGTACTTCGGCAAATTGAAATGTGAAGATCGTATTTTTTTTCTTTTTTAATCTGTAATTTAATATCGCCTTTGTTTAACGTTTTGTCCTGCCTAGATTAGCGTAATGGCTATTTGGAGGGCATACAGTATATTGTAAAACTTTATCGTTTTGTTAATAAATACATTTTTATTGTGTTCTTATTGTGTGTTTAACAGCCTCACTTGGCGTGCCCACGTGTTCCTTTCACATTGCGGTAATGATACATTTAGGTTACAATTGTATTGCATACATGAAAAAAGCAATGACGGAATGTATGGGATTTCCGCTCGAAGTCTGCGATTAAAAAAAATCAAGTTCACAATCTTATGAAGAGCACTGGGTCTTGTTGTTGTTGAAATAGTGGATAATTAACTGGATAAACCTTTTTACAGGAAAAGAACAGTGTTCAAAAGAAGACGAGGAGTGCAATGCGGCGTTAAAACGACAAGAAAAAAGAACTGGTGTAAAGACTGCAGCACTAAAGATGAGCAGCGGACAAGAGGAAGTAAAACAAAGAAGGCTGTTCAAAGCACTTCTTGTCGTTGTTGTCATCAAACTGCTATGTTAAGTGCAAGACGCAGTTTTACAGTTTCACTAAGATATAACCAAGATATATTTTTTGCGTTGTTGCTGCGTTTGGGTCAAATTAAACGTCTCATATATTTTGTTTTCCATATTTTGGCAACTGCCCATCTCTGCATTCAGTCCCCGCCCCACTCACGCGTTTAGAAATATTATCTGAAGACCAAGGGATGTTCGATCATTCAGATACAAGCAAAACTGAAAGGAAGAGCAAGAGATCTTTAATCCTGTAACCCACTTTAACAGTGATCACACGACCGAACAATTGGGCTTGAGAATTATAAACAACATATATGACCTCCACGGCTCCTTTGTTCTTGATGTTTTATTGATGTGGCAGTAAAATGACATACCTTAACAAAATATGACCTGTAAATTTCGAAAATTGGCTCTTTCCAAGTACAATACAGATTAAAACGTGCCATATTAAACAAAACCCATCGAAAACTGATTTACAAGTAATCGCAACGAGTCTTGAAAGTATTATACAATATTTGTCGATATCCACCGATAGATGTACAGAGGTTACGGAGTACCGACAGAATACCTTTGTTATCTGTTCATTGGGCAGGACCGTTTGGTGTGACCTAAAATTAAAAAAATCAAGAAAATTACTAGCATGAAGAAGCAGTAGACAATGTTCATCCTCTCATTGCTTTTTTTCTTTCGCGCGGTTTCATTAAATAGGGCAACGAATACTTTTTCAGTAATTGGAAACCTATGTTTTGCGCACAGAATTCTAGGATCGCCTGGGAAAAAAACATTGCAACTCGATCTAAAGAAATGTGTGGCGTAAAGTAGCTTCTCCGTCAATATTTACACTACATTAAGGACTTGAAGCAAATCACTACGGCGACCTCTTCTATGACGGCCGGAAGTAAAAAAGCCCAAAAATGATGCAGTGCTCATGCTCGGAATTGTCCTTTCGTCGTAGCTCCAAATCCTACAACGTGAAGACTCTCTTGTGGCGTAGTCGTTACTACCTGAGTATAAAATTCGACTTTTCTCCTATTTTGAACAATCGATGATTTTAAAACCTATCATAGATTGTTTTTCACTTTATCAAGAAAGTATTTGACGCTTCTGGTTTCTAGCACTTACGTCGTCCCTGCGTTTTACTAACAACGAAAGCAAATGAGCGAGAAACTCCGTAGTCACTATTTGGATACTGCTTGCTTAAAGTAGAAATTTGGCGGGCTACGATGACGTACTCTCCCCATGACTCCACATCCACCACCGCCGTAGTAGAGGTCGCCATAGCGATTTGCTTAAAGTTCCTATTATCTCCGTCCTACCTTCCTGATGACAGAGTCCGCACTTTCGCTTCTTGGTTGCTCCACCATTTCGCGCTGCACCAGACGGTCCTTTATATTTGTAACTGTTGGCCGTTGATGGCCCGGTACTGTCTCCCCATTCAAAGAAATCGCATCCCTGGCCTCTGGGCTTAGAACAACAGTAAAATGGCCGGCCCTTGTTTGGTCCTTCTTTGGAAACTGTGCGACTAAACAGCGTGTAGTTATGGTGTTAGTAGCTAGAATTGGTTGGAAATCAAAAAAACCTGGAACGTTTGCATGCAACGTGAACATAAGCAAGCAGTTTGACATCCAAGGGTCCTTCAGATTTTATTCTCATGTATAACGGCTCAAGATTTAAACAAATCAACACTGTACTAGCTTTGGTTTGCACAGTTTTCTCGGCGTTTCATAGCTATAAAATTCGTTTAAAGAGTATATGACACGAATTTCTCTTAAACCCATTTTTTCGTCTTCAAATCACACGAATTTGCCTTTAAAAATGTCCGCCCAATAACGCGGCCAAATTGACAAGTATAATGTAGAGTTATTTGCAAGAATGTAGCATAATTTAACGAGATGGCAAATACGAAGGATTTATAATCTTCATTTCCTTCGTTATACCTTCATTACAGTCAAGTTGATCGTGTAATTCCACAAAACACAAAGCAATGACCAGAAATGGAAGAGTAACTAACGCCACTAGACGTCATTAGCCTTTCTTTGATCCTTTACTCTTTCCAAGCCTTTGTGACATTTCTGAAGGGGAAAAAGCAGTTTTTGGACGGCAAAATTCAAGAAAAGTTTTTTGGGGGGTATATTTTTAGTTAGCAATTGTTACTTAAACTACGGACCAAAATCAGTTTAAAATAATTTCGTGTCATCAGCTCTTTAAACCACACTGTAGGTCATTCTATGCTTACCTCACAGCAGGCTGCCCGCAGTGACAACAGGGACTTGCTCCGCTACAAATGCAAAATTAAACATTATTAAATATTAAAGAATTGCAAACATCAGCCATTTATGACGGATAGGTTAAAAAACCTAATGGCATTACCATCCTGTTAAATATTAAGAATTTTGAGTGGATGTGGTCTACAAAGAAGGAGTTGCTAAAATGAACTAGACTCTCGGATAAGTCGCTTAATTTACAGTTAACTGCTACAACATTTAAAGAATCGTACAAATAAGACTGAGGGTTGATGTCCACTGTCGCGTAATTTTTACGTGTGTAAAATTTACGTTCGCAAATAAAATAGAGCCAATGTATAAAAGATCGCACATAATCGTAACAGTAGAACCTCGTTCAACTTAACGTTTAATCTCAACACTTTATATCTTTCCTCTATTTTATTTACGTGAAAAAAATTTACGCGCGTTAACGTGCGTAGCCAAAAACGCGTCAGTGGAAATCAACCTAGGCGTTACCGTTGGAAAACAACCCAGTATCGTCCGTAAGGGTGGATTTCTACTATCGCGTAATTTTTACGTTGGTACGTGCGTTAAATTTACGTTCGCAAATACAAGAGAGGCAATGTGTACAAGATCGCGCGTAAAAGTACAAGGTGAACCTCGCTCAACTTCACGCATTTTAACGTGCGTGTACACGCACGTAAAAATTACGCGACAGTGAAAATCTAGCCTAAGACAAAAATACGAGGTTTTAAAACAACTAGAAATGTGAAGTAAATTGTTCCAAGAATAAAACGTACCTATCGTCGACAGTCGAGTTTTGCCCCGAATAGAATCCTAGGGTAAAGGAACAATATTCTTAGCATAACCATTGTACTTTCGTTACATGTTCTTTAATGATACAGTATTAGCTCAGGTATTTTGCCCACGTCTCCTAAACGATGATGGAATAGGTGACAGATAAGTAGCATATCGTGGGTCATGGCAACTTTTGAATCTACATGGTAACTGGCATACTTTGAAAAAAATGTATTTCTGTTTCAAAAAATCTGCCATGAAATTACACTTCTTTACTTGCTTATTCTATATTCTAATAACAACCTGCGCCATTCCTGTTAATGTTATTGGAGGGGGTCAGAGGTGCTGCATGACTAAATGATAGAGAGCTCCCTGAATCATCGTCAGCCCACAGGAAGAAATCGCATCCACCGTCTCTGTTGGAACACTTGAAAAATTCTCGACCTAGAATTTTAAAGTAAGTAGCGAAATAAGTACCACGAAACCTTGTTAATTTCTCTGTCTAGACCTATTGGTAGATGGCAGCGGACCAATCCAAAATATCACGGCTTTAACAGCTGCTATTTAGCCCCATACTCTTACCTAATGGGGGCAAAAGGCAGGGGGGTTGAAGACTGTACCCCGACTTTCAAGATGACTAGTCTTATCACTTAGTATGTCATGCAGGCATTTTGTAGCTACTCCGTACAATTTACAATTGCACAGGGGTCAGGAAGCCTTCATTAACCTTACCTTTGTTAGGTCCATCTTTCTTTACTGTCAGTTTTAATGCAGGTTGTCCACAAGTACAAACCACACAGTTTTCTTCGTCTGATCTGTTAGACATAACCAGTAACAACTCATTAGGAGGCTGAATAGTTTATTGGCCACAAGACGAAGTTTACCTCTGTCACCTGAAGATTTACTCTATCGACAACACCTTTAATGTAACCAATAATACAGAACGTACCCACCAAAGGGGCCTCCAGAAGTCAGAAAGTGATTAACACGTGGACCTGAAAAGCAAAGGCAATTAGTATGACCACACCCATTGTTAATACCCTACTTCTTTCCACTGATAATGAAAACAGAACTAAGAATTCCTTGAAAACAAAAATAACAAAAAACTCAAAACTATTTCTAGAGAAATTAGTGCCCTACAGAAAAATAAAATTCAGTCAGAAATCTGTTTATACCAAGGCTTCCTTGACATAATTGAAACACTCGGATAAAAGAGAGAAAAACGTATTCCGGGAAAGTTGGTTGTTAATGATAATTGCAACGAAACAAAAAAAAGGGATCAAAATATACCAATTACAACCTACAGACGTGACCTTTAATCCCAATGAAGCAAACCAGTTTTCTGGGAGGTTCGTGATGGAGCCTGACGGTAAAGTAAAAAACCTAAACTTTGGTTAAATTTTTTTACTTGAAATCGTATGAAGTTGATTGTGAATGACGAAATGATAGCTTTCTGACAGACAAATATGTCCCACGAGCGTTCTTTTTAAAATTACAAACAATAAAAACTTTGCCGAATGTTAACGTTTTTTTACTGGATAATTTCGCTTTTCATAGATTAGTGCTTCCATTAGGTTGTTGTTCCCTATGAGCTGCTAGTTGGCTCGAAAACTACTTTTTTAAAAGTTACTGTTAGTTTCCTGTCATTCGATTTTGTCTGAGTGGCCCAGGTTTAAGTGGTTGCACTACAAGTGACCAACGCTTCTGTTACCCACCGACGTTATTCCTGCTGATGCTATTGGATGGCACAGGAGGTGCTGCGTGACTGAATGATGAGGAACTCCCTGAATCATCAGCCCATAGGAAAAAATCACAACCACCGTCTCTATTGGAACACTTGTAAAATGGTCGACCTACAAAGTGAAAAAGTATACCAGCTTAGCTGATCACATCTTTCCGCCATACGACCTGAAAACTTAAACTGAACTACAACTGACTATACTCGAACTGGTTTTAAAGCAGGCCACAGGAATGGTCGACCTACAAAGTGAAATGGTATACCATCCTCAAATCGCAATAAAGGTGAGTAAGAGCAGGTATCGACCATTATGTGGCCTCCTTTAAAACCAGTTCGATTATAGATTACACCATCCTCAGATAGCATCTTACGCCATACGACTTTAAAACTGGCTATTATCGAAGTGGTTTGACATTTCCATATCTGACGGTTCCAGTTTTGCTACTATTGATAGCAACTGAGACTCGTTAAAGTGTAATGATTGTATCAGTCCAGGTGTCATGTTAGACTTGTCCAGTCATTTTATATGTCCCGCAGGTCTTGCGTAACTACCATGTTCTAACTCACCTTTATTGGGCCCATCTTTTCTCACAGTCAACTTTACTGCTGGCTGTCCACATGTGCAAACCACACAGTTCTCATTGTCTTGTCTGTCAAAAGGACAAAATCAGATAAAATTAATAGTACATAATACGAATTCTCGAGAATGAAAAAATGGGTCCCTTTCGAATTAGCCCAATGGTATTATAATGGCACATTAAACACTAACACAGAACGTACCCACCAAAATAGCCTTCCGAAGGGAATTGATTAAAACCTGAACCTGTAAAGCAAAGGAAATTAGTAATTAGGTGTAAAAACTAACGATATAATGATTCAACGTTTCGGTGACCTCATGACACCATTACCAAGGGACGAGTACATGAAAGCGAGTTCAAAAGGAATTCGAGTCCTATAAATTGACAGAGAGGAAGCTAAGTTACAGACGTATTTCATGTTTGCAAAATAAAACATTCTAGAATTAAAACATTTTGCAATGTTATATTAAACTATAGAGAACTTACAAGGTTTAAAAGATCAAAAAAATTGGTTTGGGAGAAAGGGTGACGCAGTAGTGAGAGCACTCGCCTCCCACCAATGTGGCCCGGGTTCAAATCCCGGCGTCGACACCATATGTGGGTTGAGTTTATTGTTGGTTCTCTCCCTTGCTCCGAAAGGTTGTTCTCCGGGTACTCCGGTTTTCCCCTCTCCTCAAAAACCAACATTTCCAAATTCCAATTCGACCAGGAATCAGGTAGACGAAGAACCACTATGTGGATGTACTACCTGCAAATCGTTATTTATTTTATTTATTTTATTTGCCGATAGACGGCATAAGCTCACCCTCAGACAAATAACAATTATATATTACCCTAGTTATGGCTTTTTCTGTTGATCATTAACCTTTTTAGTAATTATACGGAGTCATACCTGTTAGAAATGATGAACTGTTCCCATTATTTTGTTGCCAAGCCGGACCAGAAGTGGTAATATTACGTCCTTCATTCCTATTCGTCTGAACCGTTTGTGCAGTTCTCCGCTGAGAAGGCCTTGTGGACAGTTGATTACCACCTTCTCTGGGATTGTTAATTGTACTTTGACCACGCCCCACAGGTTGTTTCTTTCCTCTGCTGCCGGATTGAGGATTTCGTCCTCCTCTTCCAGAAAAATTTGCGCCTCCTGAAAAAAAAAAAAACAACAATAGAGGAAAAGTAGTTTTAGAAGAGAGAAAAAAGTTTTAGGAGTTTAACAGGAAATCAAATACGAAAATTTCAGATTCCAACATCGGCCTGTAAAATGATACAAATTCAGTAGTCTCTCGTTCCGTCACATCGACTGCTTACTATGATCAAGGGTGAAGGAAAGGGGATTTTTCAGCGCGTTTTCAGCAATTTCAGGGCCACAATCCCTGACAAAAAAAACCAAACAAATCCTACGGGTGCAAGGGCCATTGCTCTCTTTGTTGCTAAACTGGTGCATTTGTTTAAGTGGACAAATAATATGTGTGTAGTTAGTAGTTTCTACCTGAATCCGAGGGAAGTCTTGTCAAATCTTTCAAGTCCAGTAATTCTCGGAGAGTATCATCACATCCACCAACACAGCCCACGTACCTAAAAAGAAAATTTTCTTCAAGTGAATGCCAGTGAAAATATCAATCATATGGCTTAAACTTCAACAATGGCTTCAGAAATACACCACGAACGTCTGTGATGAAAAAAAAAAACAACAACAACAACAACTTCTCACATTCATTAGCTTTTCTAACGTTCCTTAAAAGATTAAACATTTAACTAACTTTGTTTGAAATAAATAAATGAAAAAACAAAACTTACTCCAACGGCATCATTGGTGGGACAGAGCCTCTCTTGAATTTGAAGCTGATTTTGTGCACATCTCCTGGCTGACAATTTGGACACAAAGATTCGTGCACTGTAGCTTCCAAGACAAATTTGGGGAAAAAAGCACTAGAACGGCACCTTGGATAACCTTCACATCCAATCATAAAACTGTGGATGAGACAAGTAAGATACAGATAGCGTCATAGACGCGTCTCGCTTTACCAATGCTTACTTTATCCCATGATGTTTACCTCAGTCTCAACATATATCTAATCGTTAAGAGTTATTGGACAAGGCTGAGTATGATATGGAGAATTATGCTGATCCCGGAGAGTGTTCCACACCCTTCTCGACCTGCGCAATTCTTCATATCATACTCAGGCTCATCCAATATTAAGACTATCACTAAGGACTGGGGTTCCCACAGCTACTATGTATGAGCATGATCCCTGGCTAAATTCGTAGGAAGCGAAAGGAAGATGAGTCCAAAAGAACTCCCTGGCTATTTAGTTCCCCACCTACTGATTGCATATACCCGGCAACTTGAATCTTACAGCCCAGCAATATTACTTACTCATTACATAAGATATTCTCTGATTTTTTGGTTATCTGTTGTGCATGATTAAGTAAGGATCCCGAAAGACTTGGAGATTAGATCGAGAAATGAGGAGGCGATTAATTCTACACGAAACAGGATTTATTCGCTAAAGGTTTTTTACTTCCTACTTTATCGTCGTCGATACTTTTAATTTGTTTCTGAACTGATTTAGTACGCGTGTTAGCGACGACCGGAAATGCGTCTGCGGTCGCAGGCTATACGCGTGTATAAATACACAAAAAATCAAGGGCCTCGATTCCAGAGAAATTACATCATTGCCAGAGATCAAAGAAGTGATTTACGAGGCATGTCATTTCAATCATCGCTGAAAATAAACCGCATGCTCATCAAAAGACCCATTTGCATACAATGAAAGTTTACAGCAACCGACTATCGCAGTTTTGCTAATTAAGATTCTTTTTTTTTTCGCAAAATATGCGTGGCTTCGATCACGCAACGATTTCTTATTCCCAGTTTCCACGGTCTCCGCTAGGAACGCCTGGCACAATGACCCCCTTTTGTGTCCTAAATAAGACGAAGAACGCGTTGCAGATTATGAGTCTTGCTGTTTACGCAAGCGAGACTTACAAGGCTGGCAAAAATAATAGAAGAGAAAAATCTTATGCAGTGCTTATTAGTACTTAGCCTAACTCTTGCTGGTTTGGTAAACGTATGGTCTCTTATACCCTGCAGTTTCCCAGTTCATACTCAGGTATTATGTCATCTTTCTTTCATCTGGCTGTTTATTGTTCTCATAAACCCTCTCACCTGCCGTCCTTTGTTTTCTTCAGAACCATTTGTTCTGTCTTACATCTGGGACAAAGACGCAAAGGTTCTGCTCCTCTCTCATTCTCTATACCCAGAACTGCAATTAAACAGAGACTATGAGAGCGGCAACTTGAAAAAATACATTTAAAAGTCAGACAAAGTGGCAAAGTAGTAATGTCAGGCTATAACACGACCTTTGAAGCTATAGTCATTCACATTGTACCAAACCATCACACTGGAGAACAAGGGATGCACTGGGACAAGACAAACAAAGGAGACTATCATTCAGTGCCGGATCCAGACCCTGATATAAGGGGGAGGGGGCGGTCTCCAAAAAAATTTTCTCAGCCCTACGGCCCTCAGTTTGGTCTAAAAATAAGGGCGGCCTCCTCTGGATCTGCCACTGTCATTTTAAATGATGCGAGCTGTTAGCTTCCCTTGTCCCTGTGTGTCTGTTGCTCTCCAGTATGGCGGTTTTGTGACACTTGAATGACAAGCTGCAAAGGGCCCATTCAAAGGATGCAAAGAAACTTAGCATACAAACTCGACAAACCCCACATCATTAATGTTATTTAAATTTAATACAAATAGTTACTACGCGTATTTAAAAAAAAAATCTCAAACTACGTGAAACCTAAACTCTACACAAGTAAAAAAAAAATTGTACCTCAACATATTTTTGTACAAACCTTCATCAAGAAACTCTTTAGGATCCCCAAAATAATTTGAGAGAGCCTGATCCAATTTGACTGCCTATGATAAGGAAGGAATAAGATAACGTAAATTCACCTGTTAGGTGGAAATAACAACACATCGTTTCTGGAACTTTGTCTAAAAGTTATTCCATTTCCCTACAGTGCGTGGCCACTCCTCTCGGCAAGAAGAGCTGAGTCAATTGTCATTTACTCAGACATAACTGAGAAAGAATAAGCAACCTTTGATGATCATTAAACTACATTGGTTCTTCGCCACAAATACTTTCTCGTTCGCAGTTTAACAGACATGAAATGTAAACAAACCTCCTGCACAGCCTGAACAAACTGTTCCTTGTACTTTGCTATTTGCTCTACAAGAACATCTAAATAAAGAAAGAATAAGTATACGCCTTTTTCAGCATGGCATGGTATTCTCTTCTTTACTTCTTTCAGAGGTATTCATAACATACAGTAATGAGCAACTGAAACATAATCTGTATTAGTGTAAAGATGAAATCCTGAAGGATAGTCATTCACTCGAAACCTCACAACCTAACAGTACTCTTACTTTATCCTGTAATTGTAACTTGTGATTTGTTTACCCACGAAGCGCCTAACTCGATTAAATGTGCCCGTGCATTCCACGTCGAACGGGAATTTGGAAGTGTTGGATTTTGAGAAGAAGGAAAAACGGGAGAAACCAAGAAAATCCTCTTGGAGCAAGGGAGAGAACCAAAAACAAACCCAACCCTCATATGGTGTTGAGCTGGGATTTGAACCCTGGCTACATGGTGAGAGTGGAGTACTATACAGTAAATGCTCATATAAAGCCCATAATGCCTCTATTCTACCTCCATACAGCACATTTGGTAATTTTTTCTTAGGGGAGGGTAGGGGGTGCTTATGTGAAAAAGAAAAGGACTTCAAAGCTTGTTTTTTGGGCAAGTAGCCCTCACATTTTGCTCTCCCAGAACCACTTCTTGCCGGTTTTAGTTAATGATTTACATGTAGTTAGGCAATGATTTGCCTGAATCCTTGCCCATTGAAGGAGGATGCTAGTATACGTATCTACCGTAAACAGGTATCTTAGGTGCCTTACCATCCTTGTTTCGTGTTCCTTCACAAATTCTGCCAAAACAGTAAGTTGACAAAAAATTAGCCAAGACCAGCACCAGCTTGTAAGTGTATTTTTGCAAAGAATGGGAGCTGCTAGTACTTGATTATTACACTGGTCCACTAGTCTGACCCTAGTGATACTAGCACTGCAGTTTAAACTGTTTAGCCAGGCAACAGAGCTTGTTTAATTAGACTACGAGTAGTCCCCCATTTTTCCTCAGGGATAATAGATCTCCCACGCGAGAAAAGGCGACATGCGGCGGGGAGAGATTTTTTTCTCGCATGGGGTGATTTTCGTTTCGCTCACTCCATTATCCCTGAGGAAAAATGGGGGACTACTCGTAGTCTATGTTAAACAGTCTACCAAAACACTCAATTTGTAGCTATTACACAAACATACCACACCAGTCCCTAGTTATACTTAGTGGTCCTAACATACAACCTTAAACAGCTGGCAACAAATCAAAAATGTGAATTGAAGTCATCCTTGCCTCTTAAGATCAGCTTCAAGTTCAGCCCTTAATCTTGGTTTTGAAAGCTCAAATCCCATCAGATCATAACCTTTAAAAAAGAAAAAAAGAAAAAAGGAAATAAAAGGACTGGGAGGAAATTGCCAATTCTGATTCTATGTACTTCCTACGTATGGTTAACATTTTTAAACAAACACGCGTTCATAACTAATGATAATGAAGAAGACTCATTTGCCCAGTGGTAACGTGAGGAATTTGCCAAAAATTGGATTCCCTGTATGATCATTTTCTCCATAGCTATCCTTTGCTACAGAGAATCAAAGGTTTAAAAATGGTTCCTTCATGAAATAAGGCTAAGCCAAGACACTAGTTCATTCTTACTCCCAATAAAGCTTATTGCTGTTAAATAATGTAATTCATTGGATCCAAATCTTACCTTCAACAAGTCCCATTCCAAGCTGGCCTGGAAGGAAGGTCCCATCCTGTTGTACTCCCACATAGCACCTGTTCTTTATGGTCTCAATGTGCTCTGCATGTGTAGCATCTGTCCCTGAGGTAAAAAATACTATGATTCAGCTTTTCATATACAATAAAAAAAAAACGACTTAGAACCTGCATTCTCCCAAATTAGCCTAAACAGGTTCGTACATATTAATGGGAATTTGTACAAATTTAGGCTACTTAAATAGGTTCTTATTGTCTGAAGAAAAAAAGCATGGTGGCTATGAGCATTTAGTGGTATTCAGATCATTTCTTATAAACAATCTTCATACCAACAGAGTATTTATGTAAAAATGACTATGAGAAGAAGGAATGAAGCACTGACCACATGAATTTTGATGTTCTTTTGCCCAAGTGTAAAGAATTGTTGTTATAGATTTTGGAAAACAAGAACCTAAAGAGTTTCATGTCTAAAGGGGGCCTTACTGACAAATTTTAGCCCAACAAGTTCTTAAAAACCAGGTTTTTAGTTGCAGGTTTTTACTGTGTGTCACCTGGCAGATTACTTTAAACAGTGACTTCAGTATTGTTGTTTTTCTTCCTACCTATCCCATGCTTTTCCATCAAGCCAATCAAGTCAGCTTCAGTCAACAGTGGAGGTGGCTTGGTTTCCCCATCAACCATCTGACGAGACATAATAGCTTTATTTGAAAATCAAACATTTAACAATAACAGACATGCTAAAATACACTTTGAAGCCTTCTTTCTTCCAAAGACATTGTGGCTGAAGTACATTGTATTAGTTTTCATCTGTGACAATACTAGTTTTGCCACACATTATATTATCATTGACATAAATTTAGATAACAATCTCTGGTGATTACAACATGAATAGTTTAGAAAAATGACCATCACTAAACATCATTAGGACACAATATTGTCAACAGTAATAATTATACATGTTGTGGGTCAGTTTTTTCCTTGGTTTAAATTCTATCTTCTTGTTTTAACTCATTATCATACATAACCAGCCCCTCCCTCTTTATAAAAAAGGGAAAAAAATGAAGCCAGTGATATGACTTGAACAACATACACACCTGCCAGTACATTGGACCTGGTACACTAACCAATCTGATACAACTAATGAGAGAAACTGGCACTTTGTTTACCAACCTCAATGGAGCTTGGTTGAAATTCTTCACCTTGATTATACACTGGGATTGTCTAAAACAAGACAAGAAAAAGAAATAAAGCACAAACTATTTACGCATAATATAATGCCATACAGACACTTCAAAATAACAAACACATGTATGAAAAAACATATATATATATATATATATATTTTTAGTCATTAACTAAGACAAGCAAGTAGTTGGAATGGCAAGAAAAATGTAAGAGGTACTTGCGTGAAGGATGTGCTGGGATTCAAATGATTCTTGAGCCCTGTAGGAACTTCTACAGGTTTAAAACAAGGTGTGGACTACGTTGTAAAATAATCCTTACTGTAAAGTGAAAACCTTCTGTTGGAAAAATCTTTCTTAAAAATACATTACCCTTATTACCTTTCACACTTTTGGTTGGATACAAGAGAAGGTTCTGACCACCACAGAGTAATAAATTTTGGGGTAAACCAGAGCTGTCATTAAGAGGTGGGGGCTGGGGATTTCCCCCAGTTACTAAGAACGGGGCGCTGGCTACTTTCACAGGAAAATGGAAGAAAAATAACAGAAAAAGAAATCCCTAGCTGTCTGATTCCGCGCCTACTTGTTGTATTTACCGGGGAACTTGAAATCTTTTCATGACAGCCCTGTAAATATTAGCACCATGAGATATATTACCTTTGCATTCCAGTTGTCATATGGATACACATCAAGATAGTTCCTTGCAGTAATCATCAATCCTTTAGCTGTAAACTAGAAGATGATCATACTTTATTAAAAACATTATTTTTTTTAATTATTTTAAGCTTGAACAGCAAGCCTTCTAAACAATTCCCTTAAATTAACTGGTTGTAGATTATGATCTTAATAAATCCAGGAGTGATTCCAGCATCATAATGTAAGGTGCCCTGCAGAAATTTTTCTTGTAGCCTGTTGAAACTTTGTAATGCTGTATTTGTTATCCAAATTTGGAAATTGCTTTAAAAACAAATAACCAAAGAAGGCACATACCCCATTCTTGTAAAGAACTTTTCAAATAATTCAAGGCTCCTTGATCTGGTGCCAAACTCATAAGAGTTTATAAGAATAAAGTTTTTGTGAATAATAACATATTCCAGTTCTATCAGAGCTGTAAGTTATATGCGGGTTGTGTACCTTTTCTCCAGCAATCTCTATTTCCACATTAGTCTCCTGCCCTTTTGCATCCTATAAACAAAAACACGATGCTATCATAATCTCATAGAGAAGCTGGGAACAGCAGCAGGAAGATCAAAACAAAAACATATGTAATCATTTTGGCACAGTAAGGAAACCAAGACTGCTCACCTCAGAACAGCAGGCTAAAAAATGTCTTACTATGAATTCATACAGCCTTTTTTCATTGCCCTGAAAAATAAAGTTTTGTTAAGTTTTAGTTCTGTAAATTACTTTTTTGAAAAACTTACGTACAAAACGCATTGCTTTACACCACGTGTGACAAACAACCAGCTTCAGCGTTGATTGAAATCACTTTATCTTTCTTTGCCTTAGACTTCTATTAAATTATAAACTGATGAAACAGTGTTTGAATATTTATTGATTAATAAAAAATATTGATGCATACACGAATTATTCAGATCAAAATTTTACCAATTTGCACCCATTTACAGTACTAATTATTCTTTTACTCTCTATTCACATAGAAGTTCAAGAAACACTATTGTTGACTCAGGATTTTCCTAACTCTCACAGACTGTTGTTATGTTCTCTTTTGTCTAAGATTTAAAAAAAAAATCACAATAAAAAAGAAATATGATACTGTAGCAGCTACCTGTAAGCCATCTGTGTACTTTGTGGGGTGGATTGGAGGGTGGGCATTGTCTGTTTTGTTTCCACGGCGAGGATTGGGGCCTCTCTCTAGCACCCCAGCAGCAAATTCTACAAAAGTAACAAGACAATGATGACATTACATTAATTTTTAGGAAGCAGTTTTATCAAAGAGCACTCTAGATTTCTTGCCTGTCTTCCTTCAAAAGTCGCTTTCATTAAAAAGAGTCTCGGAACAACAACTATTAGTTTACCTAGAAAAAGCACACCAATGAGGTAGAAATGCCTATGGCCAAAGATTAACTCAGTTAGGTGTAGTATGATACACCTTTTGTAGGAATATTACTACTCCTTTTGTATGGGATGTTACAGAGGAGGTCACCATTGGGTCAACCTTACAGTATATTAATGGCCCAGGTGAGTTGTTCAAAAGGTGGACAATGCTATCCACTAGATACTCCATCCAGTGCATAACAATATAGTGTTTGTGGTTTTCCTAATACTTACCTGCCAGATTGTGATTTATTCATTTGAAAGCACTATCCAACGTTTGAAAAACCACAACCACGTACCCATTTATTAATAGACATCTATAAGGGGAGAGGCTAAAACAAATTCTCGTCTAAGGAAACATTTACACAAAGGGTGAAACCCAAATCTCCAGATTTACAATGGGAAATGTCACTAAATTTATATGAAAGAACCATGCATAAAATTTGAAGGTTTCAATACATGATCATTCCATAGACAGTTTCATTGGAGGAGTTAAAAAAAGACTGAAACTTTTTACACCCTTTTCCCATCAATCTTGAATACGGTTCATTACCTTATTATGGGAAATTAACAATGCACATTGACAACGCAAAGACAATTTATGTTACACAAAATTAACCTGAATTTTCCAAAAGTTAGGTTTACATACATCAAATTAACATGAAATTTTTGAAAACAATGTGCACCTAACTTTATTTCACACAAATTTGCTGCAATGAAAACTTCTCAACATAATATCTAAAGGAATAACAGAAATAAATATAAATGGAAATTTTAAGAAGAAAGACTGAAGAAGTTAGTTATCCCCTTAGTGAAACAGATCAATGCAAAGACTAGTTGAAAGACATTTTGAACTCAATTCTTAAAGAAGAACTGTCAGATAGTGACTCTGAGGTATTGATAGAGGAACTATGAGCAGGCAAGGTTTTGTTATTGAAATAAAGGTGCTGTAAAACAACAATGATGTGAAATAGTGTGATTTAAATTAACATCGACGTAAATTAAGATGCATTAAATTAACGCGATTTTTTTAAAATTGCATTAATAAAGTGCATCATTAATTTCCTATAATAAGGTACTCTATATTAAACAATCTTGAACTTACCTCCCCAGTTGGCATCAACAGTTTGATTTTGAATAAGAGGCCTCAGATCTAAAGACTTGGGAAACATGTTGGTTTCTGTGCGTGGATAACTGATGAACCTGAAACATTATGCATATAGATCTGCTTCATTTTTTTGGCTTTTATATAGTAAGTGTTTTAAAAACAACACTATCAACACTACCAACAAATTAACAATCATTGAGGCAGTGAAATGAGCAATGTACTTACCCCTGATTGTAGAGTTTTTCTGCTATTTTCATTGTCTCCTTAGCATTGATTTTAAGCTTACGTGATGCCAGTTTTTCAAGTTCCTTTAACATAAAGAATGTTTTATTAAAATGCAACATGCATCTTCATATAAGTTCAAGAGAGATCTCAATGTACCTACCACTGTGTCCAATGGTAATGGCCTCCACTTGCTCTTGGGATGAGATGAAGTACTCAGAACTTTTGCTGTAGGATCCTTATTGAATAAGAAACAAGACAAAAAATCATTAAAAAGATTGACACTGACATGACATGGCAAACTTAAGGCCTAGTAAACTTCTGTTATTAGAGAGCATCCAGAAGTGGGGGTAAAACTCTTTAGTAAAGGATAACTATTCTAGACATGTGTTGGCTATTCTCACATGAAGAAAGCAGGGCTATCATTAAGAGGCAGGGGCTGGGGATTTCCTCCGGCTACTATTAATGTGGTCACCGGCTACTTTCTTAAGAAAATAGAAGAAGCATAGCACTGAAGGAAATCCCTAGCTGTCTTATATTCCCTGCCTACTTGTTGTATTTACCCAGCAACTTGAAATCTTAGTGGAATCCCTGAGAAAGGCTTACAAGCTTAGCACCAGTATCAAATGAAAGCTCTTCGCTTAAAATTGAACAAAGAGAAGTGTGAAATAGACTATTACTAATTTTTGACAACATTGACGCCACAATGTCAAGTCAGCACAAACAGAGCGAACATATCATGGTCTGTGTACTTACAGTTGCATGCAAGATTTCATAACAACATACAGGACGAGAAAAAAGTCTTGTCCAGTAGTCAAGTATAAACTCTTAAAGATACTTGCCCAATGGGAAAAGCTCGAGGAAAGTCATCCTCTAACAAAATCATTTGATTCAGACAAGCAAGAAGTTACCCTGGGAAGCAAAATGCGGAAGCTGAGCTGCCCAAAGGAAAAGCCTGAATTCAAAGTTTTTTTGAAGCCTTCAACATACTGAGCTATACACTTAACTAGTTGACATTCCTTACACAAGTTAAAGAATACTTCTACCTCTTTATTTTGGGTTCTACTGAAGCATGATCCTACAATGTAATATCTCACCTCCAAACAAATTTGATAGAGGACAAGGCACGGTAAACGGTGGAACAGTCTTCCCCTAGGATCATGAATTGTCACAAGGGTGAAACACAAATCACAACAGCAGGAGCATTCCAATCCATTCAGATCAATGTTAAAATTTAGGAATACAAAATGCTTATATAAAATGCTTAAGTAGTTTGAAGTAATGTTATGTGTAACTTTGACAAGAAAAAAAACTACCTTCTCCAGGTAAAATCCACTTTTGTGTCTTCTACTTGATGAGTAACTAAAAGAAAACTCATTTTATTACTATCTTGTCCACTCAAACATAATTATTAGACAATTAACAATTTGATGAATTTCAAGAAAATTGCACAAACAAATTCCTTCTCTTGTCAGCAATGCTGGTAATGATAAAAAAAATGAATTGGCTGAAACATAAATAATTTATTTGCACCACACTATGCGGGATTCAAAGGACCACTCTAGCCTACCCACCTTTAATCTTGTAGAATGTCTCTGGTACAAACTGCTGTACCTGTTTATACTTAGGGAAAAAACACACAACATGGTTTAATTAGCCAGCCCTAATGGTGACAGACCTGAACTAGTCTGCAATCATTTTCACTTATGATTCATTTTAATGTACTAGGATATACAAGACTATTTAATGTTGAAATGAACCTGAACAAGTTTATAACAAAACAAGCAAACTAATCACTTACTCTTTCAACAACAAAACCTAAAGTAGGAAATTGGCAGCTGCCTAAAACAAGAGATCAATAAACGTCTGTCAGATAAGGGTAGTCTGTACCACTCTACAAATCAACATACAGTGTAAACATAGTATCTCATTAAAAATGAAAAAAAAAGGCTGCCCTATTTTCTACAAAATTGTAACGATAAAGTTTTGTTATCATTTAAAATACTTACCATAGCTTATAAGGTTTTCGCTTAAAACATCAGGAAAAACTTTCTGCAGCCTTAAGGTTTGAAACCGAGTAAATGCAGCACCTACCCAACAAGAAAAGAATTAAAGTAAAATATGTGCATATTGACTAGGTGGGAGGGCCGGACAGGAAAATATTTGGCTTGAGGTCCGTGCATCCTGACTGAGAGCAAAATGTTTTCCCGTCTCGCCCAACCTAACTCAGCCAATAAGCATTTTATCATATGACTATTGTGTTTTTGAATTTTTCTGACCAAGCTAAAACATATTCATGGCACCCTTTGCCTCTTATTTGCGTGCATTTTTCTACTAGCTTGGCCATATGTGTTTTTCTGGCACTATCAGTTGACACATATGGACCTCATACAGCCTGATAGGAAAGTGCATGCAGGCTGTACAGGTCATAATTTTCTTTTATGACCTGTACAGCCTGCATGCACTTTCCTATCAGGCTGTATGAGGTCCATATGTGTCAAGTGATAGTGCCAGAAGAAAGAAGAAAGAAAGATAATTGCCAGGATGTGCATGAAAATCAGTAAGAGGCCTGGTGAGGAATTCAAGATCGTTCTTGATGGTAAACAATTAAGTCAAGAAATGTACTTTAACTATCTTGGGAGCCTTATTACACAGGATGGATCCTGTGAGAAAGAAATGGCCATTGTAGAGGTTGAACTGTAAATTGAATATTATGTGAATTATTGAAAGGCACGGATGAAAGTACAAGGAAAATCCAGGATATACCTGTTACACTGGTCAAAATGTTTTATTCACCTAAATGTAGGTTGATTCTCAATTTCCTTTATTGCCTAGCCCTAATTCACAAATAATCAGAGCTAGGAGACAAAGGAAATTGAGAATTAATCTAGGTTAAAAATTTTTACCTTGAATTTAATGTTGACCTGTATAAACATACCTATTCTAAGATCAAGCTCCATTCTCACATCCACAGCTTGAGCCTGCAACTCATCAGGTTGAACTAAATTTTGTACAGCTCTTGTAACTGATCTGAAATAACAGATGAAACATGAATTTCCTCTAGTTACCCTCTAAATCAATAATTATAGCAGAACAGCAAGTCGGGCTGAGCAAATCAATGACTAAAATACATAATAATGTTAGTAATTTATACAACACAACAGGGTTAAGAATCCTAACTGGCTGGAGTCAAACTAGTTGCCTATTTACAAGCATAGTCAAGGATTGGAACTTGGGGCTACCAAGAAACCTATCCAAGCTCGGGGCCTCTGGATTGCAAGTCTAGCACTCTAACCACTCTACCATGCTTTCACCAAAAATAGTAAAGTTTTACCTGTACACAGTTAGCATGCCAGTAGTTTTCTATGGCAACTTTGAGTTGCCTTTAAGAAAAAAGTAAAGGTTTTGAAATCATTTTCACAGCTTTTTAAATAACAACACTGCTTTTACTACTCACTGATTGGTGATTTCAGAAAACTTTGCGCGATAAATCCTTATGTTTGGACGGACTTAAAGAAAAAGGAAAACAGAAGCATTAGTTTAATAATCAACATTGAGTTCAATACCTTTTGATTATAAACACATGTAAGTTTCCAGTATGTTTAAAACTAAGCACCCTTTCAGGCTATTAAATTTTGTCAAGTATAGTAATAGTTTTAACAAGCCCTGTGTTAAAATAAGGGAGAGAAAAAAAGTCATAAATAACATACTATTTTTGCACACATCAATGACTTCAAATCCTATGTTTTCTCCTTCTCTATCACAATCAGTCCAGATAATTAAGACTCCACAGCCACGCACTTCTCTTTCCAAAGTCCTCTGTAAAACAAATTAGAATTGAAGGTTAACATATCATTTTCGTATAATATACTATATTTTTGCCATATTTCTAATTCAAAAGACATAATTAAAGGTGTAAACACAACTGAATAATGATGAAGCATAATTCTGAAAGGAAGACCAAAGTAGATACAGGTCACAAATGGTACGTTATTTTTAAGTATGTTTTGTTTCCAATTTTCAAACATGATTGACGCATCTTGACATCAATGTATTAGCAATGAAACTGATTCAAATAAGTAACATGTACAGTCTAGAGTTTAGCAGGCAGATTATGCTAAATCAAGGCCATGCTCTAAGGAAAATTGAAGCAGGCCTAGTGCGCTGAACCTGTAAAATCTAGGGTACCAACCATAAAGCCTGTAGAGCTGGAGTTCTGCCAGAGCACAACCCTGTAATTGCTGAATCTTAACACACACACAATAATAATAATTTTAAGCTCTTACTTTAATTGGAAGGAAGTTTTCTCCAACAAACTTTTTAACAGGTGCACTGAAAAGTGCTACTGGGGAACAACTATGCCTGTAGGAATTAACAACAGTGGAACACTGAAAAATTACCGGAATTCCTTGAAATAGCTATGATTAAAACTTATAGCTGCCTGTACAACCCTGGTCAAAACGTCTTGGGACACTTGAGGAAATTAGGCACAAAGACACTTTGCTAAGTTAACTCATATTCTACCTCTTAAAAAAGCTTGGGGATGTGTTATAAGGGGCTATTTCTGCTGTCCCCCTCTCATACAATCGGTGTTGAATTGAAACTTGAATGCGTAACATCAACACTGCACGGAGGGGGAAGGGGGGAGGGAAGATGCCTCAATTTGATGACCTATTGCATTAGTGTCCCAAGAGCTTTGACCAGGGTTGTAGTTAATTTCAGTGATGAGAGACCTGGATTGGGAGGACCATTGGTCTACTGCTTATAAGACCATCCCTCAGCTTATATTAAGGTTCAATATAGAACTAAACAGCTAAAGTACTGCAGGAAAGTAATAAGCAAACCACTTCACTGAATGGAAACCACATTATTTCCCCCAAAGATACCCTGCCATTTTACAATGTATCACTATGTCAACTATGCTGTATAATTGCAAACATTGAGTTACAGCCTTGTCTCAGTCTTTTGCCTTACCATTTTTGGTGACTGGCTGTAAAGTCCAACGTCATCATATGTCCAGACAAAGAAGTCATCACCATTGTGGCATTCTGTTATTAGTAAAACCACAGGAGACATGAAATTTTTATGCTTATAGTGTACAATACATACAAGTATACATATGTAACGATTGACAATAAAAAAATTAATATATAAAGTGTAAAGGAAGTAGCAAAGAGCTTTTGGAAGCAATGATCATTTATAAAAGGTGATTAACTAAGAGAAGAGAAGCATTTATAATACTCACACTTCCTAAAATGTTGTATTCAAACTCATAAATCTTGTTAAACTTGGAGAACCCTTCTCTCTGCAAAGAAATCAAAGCCTATCAAAAACAACAGCATCAATTATTCAACACAGTTTCTTGCAATTAATTTGTAAATGACAACACAGGCACACAAGCTGTAAAACTGGACAATGAGTATAGGTGCCAAAAGATTTCGCTCGTAACAGCAACTTTTCAATCCTTTTGCTGTGACTTATTGACTTCATCAACTAAGTGATCAAAACCATTTTAGGTTAGTAAAGGTTATAACTAAATTGCACCCTTAAACATAATAGCTAACATACATGTGTTACTAAATTTGACTTCTTAACCAGAGTAGCTGGTAATCATAGAACGTTTTCAGCCAAAATAAGAAACACTTATTTCATCATCTTGCATTAGTACAGGTTATGCAATGGATGGCACTTCTAAAACAATTTGAAATTGTATAAGCTGTGCCTATTTGCAGTGACCTTATACCTGCCCAAGTTTAACTTTACTAAGCCCAGTTGGTCAGAAATTAAGATACTGCTTAATTGAGTGGTGGATAAGTTAATGGCATTATTATAAACTTCTCAGTACATGTATTTCTGGCGCCTTATGATAGAGATGATTCCTGTAACCCCTCTCCCATCCTACTCTGTCCCTGGGGGGTGGGGGTACTCGGGTATGTTTTGGGTGGGTATGTGCTGCCTGGGTGTTCAAATTTGGACTCTGTGTTATAAAAATCCACTCAAAATGATACCAAAAACTATGATAACAAGTTCTTTAAATTCCATGCATTTTGTCAAGCAATTTCTCTGTGAATAAAATAATTATTAATTTCAAAATGGCTGCTGATTAAATTGAAGCCTCCATGCGCAAGGTACATTTGGAACATCATACCCTATTCTATCTACACTCTTTTTTTGTATAAAAATATTGTTTTTCTGGCCCAGGCTGAAAATTCTTATTTTTCTGCCAATTTTAGACGAAAAATATTCTTGTATCACTGTTAAATTATGGCTTATGATATTTCCATTTTAGAATATAATATTGGGGTATCAATTACAGTATGTGCAGGTTTTTTCATTTTGCGGGCAAGTTTTGCCTTTTAGTGAATGGAATAAGTTGAAAACACAATAACTGTGTTGTATTTACAGTTTTCAAACACACAAAATCTTTGCCTGGGGTTTATTCTTAAAATATTCTTAAAATTTTGTAAATTTCAGCCTCGATGTTCTTATAAAATATATCCTTATAGAAAAAAAGAGTGTAGATCAAAAGTCCCCAAAATTATGAACCTGTTCGACATACCCACAGAAGTAGTAACTCCCCACCCACCCCCCTACCAGGACCCTGTTTTACCTACCCATACCTACCCGCGAGCTCTGTCCTCTAGACATGATTCTGGACAGCTCCTTCGCTGCATCATTTTTCTCAGCAACATTTAATACGCGCAGTGGTCGCATAGCTAATCCTCTCTGCCAAGCTAATTTTTTAAATAAAAACAGTTTGTTTTTCGCCTTAAGGTTTGCTCTTGAACAACACAATACACTTGAAACGACAAAGGAGATAACCATGGAGGCCAAAGGTGCAAAGTGCCATAGCCTCCGCTGCCAGATATCTCTCGCCTGTAGTTCAAGATCCTGTCTCTTTAGTTGTTCTTACGTTATGATAGGCCATCAAACACTTCCAATTATCGATAAAATTGAGTAAAACGGTCGAAGCCAACACAGACACACTCGATTGTTTCATATCACTCATACCGCCATCTTCAAACCAAGGCGGCAAATTAAAGCGGTGCATTGTGGGAAGTAAACCCATTGGATTATGGGATTTATTGACCAAGATGGCGTCCGTAACTGTCAGTTTGCAATTTGAGGAAATAATTTTTTCTTTTAAATGCATTCACACTTAGAGTATGTTTACTAAAAATGTTTTTCAAGCTGCAGTGTTATTCACAGTCTAACAGCACTGATAGATCATAGGAGTATATCCATGCCGCTCTGTCTTGATGTTGTCTACCAGGCCATCGCACAATCAGCAGAAACCATTTTTCTCTGAAAGTGTTGACAAATCAAAAACAAAGTCTGCATCGGCTTCTTTGCAAAAAACTAGCAAGAAAAGACAAGAAGAAAAACGTGTCCAGTCTTCACCGAGCGAAGGAAGAACTGCAAACTTAAGCGTACAAGAGATCGTAAGTATAAAAAACTTTGTTTTTCATTAGTTTTAATACAACAAGCTACAACAGCTGAGAGCATCTTTTTTTCAGTTTTTAAGTAAAACAGAAAGTGGAGAAAATCTACACCTGCCAAGAGTAACTCTGTTGGTAAAAAATGTTAAGGCGTTATAGTAATCGGATTTTTTGGGTCGTTCATTTTTCCATTCTCTTTCATCATTTTCAGCTTGACAGTTGTAATGAATCTGACTGTCGACAAGTATTTGAAATCAACTTGAATGGACAAGCACTGGAACAAATTCCAAGCCTAAAAGAGGTCAGAATGTAGACAGATTCATTCAATCCACTTGCCACGAAGGGGATTTGCGACTGTTGGGTCGGTTCAATAGCCCCGGGGGGGTACTGCCATATATGGGCTATATAGGTATGTGCCACTGTGAAGGGTATGGTTTTCAAGCAGTGTACTCTAGGATAGGGTATATAAATCAGAGCGTTTGGCTCTAGAATAGGGTATCATTTTTCAGGAAACTGATCAGTTGGTTGAAGATTTTATCTAGACTAGGTACACAGCTACTCTAGGATAGGGGGATTTGGGGAGTTTACTCTAGTATAGGGTAGCAAAATTCAGCTGAACTAGCTCTGGTAAAGGTTAAGGGTTCCAGGCTCCCAGCGGCACATCCCCACCCAGAAATTCCTAAAGTACCCCCCCCCCCCCCGGGTTCAATAGCAAGCAGCCAAATTCGTGTGTGTAACTAATACTACTTTGCATCACAAACATTCACTGAAGTAGCTAACTCTGACATGTATCTGAGGTTGGGTTTTTCTGGAAATTCTTCTTTATACATTGTAGCTGAAACAAAGACAAACATGGATTTGTCTAATTTTATTTTATATCTTTGCAGTTTCCAAAGTTAAAAATTCTTGACATTGGATGCAACAGGTTGAAGCAAGTATTGCCTCATGATTTAGAAAAGAATTCTGTAAGTTTTAAAGCCTTTTTTTGCTGTCTGACTTGCATGAAATGAGGGATGGATTGCACTGCATTCTTGACACTTGATCAACTTCTGATGACTTCTTCTTAAGTCACAGTTCTCACAAGTACTGGATAAAATTTTTCGTCATTGTCATTAGAAGGTTCTCAACAGTTTGAATACAACTTATAAATTGTTCATTCATGGTTGCATTTCAGTATGACATTTGTACTGTGCTGTAAGGAAGATGTATACCTCTATCCACATTTCTCATGCTTAAACGTAGCTTTGTGAACTTCATTTCATTGTTAATACCAAGGCTATGTTTTTGACACAGGATCTTCGAGAGCTGAAGCTTTATGCAAATAATATCACAGAAATCACAGGGTTAGATAGGTAAGATGTAGCTACATGTATGTACTATAAAATAATGATCTAATCGATTCCCATTCTCGAGTAAACACCTCTAAAAGCCTCCCTTACACATTTAAGTTTGTTTTTGACACCCCTCTTCAATAAATGCCTCCCTGGACAATAATATTATTACTTGAAAAAGCAGCTAAATCATCTATTTTATTCAGTTTCTACTCTGATTGACAGGGGTCGCATATGTAGTGTCTTGTTCAATGTCAAGTTGAAAGAAAAGTTAGGGTAAGGATGACAACAAAGTGACCCTGAATAAGGATTCTGACGCCAAGGTTGAGATTTAAAGAGTGATATGGATCTCTAGCTGGCCTAGACATGTCAATGGATGGACTGGGTATTTTGCTATTTATAAACTCTATGGATATTTTCTCCTAAAGCATTGACATTTTTCTTCCCTTTCTATAGCTGCAAGGAGCTAAATAACCTTCTGCTGCAGCACAACAAGATAAAGTGCATTGGTAAGCATCTTCGATTTTTATCAATTAATATATTAATATATTCTTATTATTTTGTTTTATAGAATGGCTTTGTTGATTGCCCATTTTTCTGTTTTTGTCAGGGAAAGGACTACAGCATCTAAGAAAGCTAAAAGTGTTGCGGCTTGACAGCAACCGTCTTTCCAAGATAGATCACAGAGAAATCGGTTGCTGTTCTCAGCTAACTGTGCTTGACATTAGCTGTAATAACATCACAGATGTCTCTGTAAGTTCATAAATTTGAAATAAGGATAGCCACCAAATGTCCCTTCAAAATCTGACGTGTTTACTTAAAGGGACTATGTCATGATATTTGCAATTTTTTTAAAAATAGCTAAAACGCTTTTGGCATTAATAGAATTGCAAAAATAATGATCCAGTTTTGTTATTCAAGACTTTAGTTAGGTATTGAAACTGCTTTCTATCTTCTGTTGCAATGGATGGCAAGGATGGACATGGATTGAAACTTGAATAATTATGTTGGGTCACCGTTTTCAAGTTTTAATGCTATGCAAGGAAAAACCACAAAAAAATACTATTATGGTTAGTGCTACCTGTTGACGTTTGTTTGATGTCTTCTTTAAACTCTTCAGGAGCAATTTGTGCCTGGGTAAAGGCACTGAGTGAGTACTTAACTACAGTACAGTACGTAAGTACTTGGCACAGACATGACCTAATACAGCAATAGAATAGTTATCCTTATGACAGAGCTCCTCTAAGAAACAGATAATGTAAAGTGTTTTCTGTTTGTAGGCCCTGAATTCACTTCCTGCACTTGAGGAGCTTGATTTGTCAAATAACAAAATCATCAAAATTCCTGACATTGGAAGATGCAAAAAGGTATTGGGCAAGCAGTATCATTTTTCAACTCCAAGAAGATGATTTAGTCTTTAGAAACAGTTTTGACGTCAGTGCAAACAATTCATTTAAAAAATACTTTTTATGTACTTTTTATCAAAGACTTAGGTTTCTTAATATTGAGTTTGAAGAGGGGGATAGGCTAGGTCTTTTCTGAGTTGTTCCTTGCCTCTGTTTCAAAGCGAGGCTAAGCACAAAGTTATTAAGTGATTTTCATGCAAATAAATCTCATTTTTTACAAGAAAGGTTTTGCTTTTTGCCTCGTTTTAAAAGTGAGAGTTTTTGAACTCAAAATGGCTTATTGGTATTGTGATTGGTAATGATTTTTAAATGATAGGTTAGTTCATTGCTTATTCATGATAGTCATGGATCATTCCATATCAACTGGTTTATATAACTGGCACCAGTTGTTAAAAACACTGGATAGCACTGTGAAAGGTTTGAACCCAGGAGTCATTTCAAAAGGTTGAGTTTGATCGTCCGGGTGAACGTAGTCCTGAATAGGACTGTTGTTGTTGACAGTGACTGACGTTTCAACAACCTGTCCTCAGCAATGTGATTGTTGACGTCATTTAAAGACGAAACATCAATTTGACTGGGACTTTGCGACATGTATAATGTACTCTACAGACTACTATCAATGTCTTACTTTAGAAAGCTGGTTTACTAACTTAGAACAAACACAACTGAATCGTAGCCAACAGTTACCAGCGCCGTACAAACGACTTATTGACGAGATCAAGTAAAACTAACTACAAGAGAACAACTGTTGAACTGACAATTTGACTAACATTAGACGACTGTTTAACTGTGACAATAGACGGATCGAAACGCACCAATCACTGATTACGAGTCTTCATAGCCAATAACATCACAGCTTAACTGACAGACGACCAATAACATCGCGACATAATTGACCAATCAGATCAATAACCAGAGTATAATACCATCAACTGACGTGATACAACTCACTTTGACTCTGAAGATGACTACCGCACAGGTTGTCGAAACGTCAGTTACTGTCAACAACAACAGTCCTATTCAGGGCTACGTTCACCCGGACGATCAAACTCAACCTTTTGACTGGATAGCACTATCAAGCGGATTAGCTAAACCAATTGCGCTATCCGCTTGATAGAGATTATCCACCCTTAGAACAACCGAGGTTTCATTGGTTTTTATCAGGTGATGATGATGTTGTTTGCCTTTGAATTAATTATTAGAATTGATTTCACACTTTGGTCCATTTCTTGCAGATTCAAGAATTGGACATATCAAGAAATCACATTTCAGACTTGGCTGGCTTACGAGGTCTCTTTAATCTCACTGTAAGTATTCCATGTATTCAGCAGCTTACTTACATTGTATGACAAACTGAGTGATTTAGGAGCTGCATTCATAAAATCCTGCTAACGAGCCCTAATAATAATAATAATAATAATAATAATAATAATAATAATAATAATAATAATAATAACTGCTCAGAACTGAGAGTAGAGTAGAGTATGGAACAAGGAATGTGGTGATTGGTGCCCTTGGCTTCATTCCTGACAATTTGCATCATCACCTTGAAAGTTGAGGGATTAAAGTGCATGTCTTGACGTTGCAGAAATCAGCGCTGCTTGGTACAGCAAATATCCTGTGAAAGGTGCTTTCTGTCTGAGGTCATTGACTTGATAGAGAGGAATTTTTTGTCATCTGTGGCAAAAAATAGACAGAGAGCTGATTCACAGGCTAAAAAAGACACAGAACATGGAAATGACACGAGTGCCTAAAGCACCCTTTCGCTGAAACCAATAATTATGTTATTTGCTCATCATTTTGAATTCATTATTAATATTCCTTTCAGATTTTGAGGATAGAATACAATGACATAACCTCCCTTGATTCCTTAGGAAAATTAAGGTACATAAAATGAATGCACTTTATTTGAGTGTCAAGGTATTTTAAATTTAGCAGGAAAGCACTAATTGGGGACATTATTTTTTCATCTCCTCCTGGAGATAGGACCACCATTAATTTTTGTGTGGTCATCCGTGCCACATGAAGGTCTAGCCACTTGCTGAGCAAAGGGAGTGCCTTCATTTCTCAGTTTCTTTTAAGATCCTGAGTATTGGTCTGGTCCCGGAAATCGAATCGGCGTGACTCCCCACTCTGCAGTCAAGCACTCTAACAAATACAACATGATGACAGTTGACGGGGTACTGAGATCTAAAAACTGACTTTACCAATGGCAAAGCAGAAAATACAGTAGCGAATGAGAGGTTCAGTCTTTCCGCATGCTTTCGGGTTCCTTTTTTGATGATTCCTTATGGGCTACAGCCTCATGTCACTGTGAAAGTATTTTTTATTGTTGATGTTAGATTTATGGACATATTTAAACTAGTTTTGTGATAAATTCTGTTCATTTTCATTGAATTTTTTTGTTGCAGATGTCTACAGGAGTTGTATTTAGGTACCAACTCAATATCAGCAGTCAAGGTAAGGCTGATTTCCATTGAAATACAGTGTCCTCACCAAGGATTCTTCTCTCTGCTATTCCCATTATTCTTACTAACTCCTAATTTCTATTGACTTTATATACCAAAGAGAGCCCTCAACAGGCCACAAAGGTAGTATATTGCCCTTTTAAGTTCTTCGACTTTTAAGAATCACCCTTTCTTTACATAAGCGAGAATGTGGTTAACCTGTTTAAAGAAAACAAAGTGTCAGGTCATTCTCAAGCCAGTTTTTTGAAGAACCACATACGGTATTTGCTCGAATAATAGCCGTCCCTTGAATAATCACCTCCCCTTGACATAAAAATATAAAATAATCGCTCGACACCCCTTTCGCAACCTTCTCTTCTTTTTCCCCTCCCTGTCAAGGTAAAATTGACTCCTGAGAAAACAAACAAGCTTCCTTAACTGATTGTTTACAACTGGATAGTGTCAAAACTGTTAGTGATGACTCCAGCTCTGACACTGAGGATATTGAAATTGAAAATTAATCAAGGAAACAGCTTTGGAACACTTTAAAAGGCTATAATCAGGTTATTGATGTGATTATTTTTGATAAGTAACTGGTTGATAAAGCAAGAGTATTAAATTACACGTATTTGAAATAATCTCCTCCCTTGAATAATTGCCCCCTTTTGGTGCAAAAAAATCAATAATCTCCCCGACTATTATTCAAGAAAATACAGTATTCTTTTTCTTTGCGCTCCTTGAGTTTAATTCAAGTTTTTTTTTTCTATCTTTAATGCTTGTAGTCCTTTCCGAGCCAGTTTCCTCATCTGGAAATTTTGGACCTATCACACAATGCCATCAAAACTGTGGACGAAATGGTAATTACTCCATAATTTTATAAAGTTGATTTATTCATGTAAGAAATTTGGTCCTGAAGTCATTACCCTTAACTTATCGCACACTTGTTGTTTTGTTTTACTTTTTTGTGTCAGTTTGTATTTTCGGATATTTCTACTCTTGTTGAGCTGACTGTGATTGGTAAGTAAGATCATTCAATTATCTATGTTTATTTTATACAATTTTACATACCCTAACCTTTTTTTCAGGTGTTTGCAACATAGCCGTTGAAAGTATCTTGAATGTTTCGTAATGTCTACTTGACCCTGGAAAAAAGGCTTTAAGAGCATAACAGAAGTTCTATGTGAATCACAAGTAACATTTGGAAAAGCAGTGCTGTCTTTTAAAAAATCGTCAACCTCCTCCCCAATCCCCATCCAATACAATGTTGAAAGATCAAAGAAATTGTCACTTGAGCGTTTCAACACTATCCAGAGGATGGGGGGAGGGGTTAGGAGGGGGTGGGGAGAAGCACTGTTAGTCGCGCACGAATGTTTATCTGGCGTGTGTTGAAAGGACTTAAAACTGAACAACTGTCCCAAGACTTTTGTCCATGGATGATTGTAATTAAAACACTTCATTAAAAAGTGCGTCGCCGCTCAGCTTCAGTTTTTCAGTCCTTTTGATATAAGGCCAGTGGTACAAGTATGAAGAAACACAAAAAAGAACGGAAAGAGAAAAGAAAGAAAAAATAATGAGACAAATCGGTAATTTCCATTCATTTTCCCTGAATATGTTGTCGACAAATCTTGGTTGAAGCAAGAGCATCAAAATCCTGAATTTCAGCTGTCTCCTCAAATTGCAAACTCTCGAAAGAGGGAGCTGGCGGTTGAAATTCAGGCTATAGCATCGTATTAGACTTCAACATGGCCAAGAGATCAAATTGTATCTAAGTCCTAACCCGAACTTCCAACTTTTTATGAGACAAACCAAACTTTGTGAGGTATGTTCATGATTGATCCACGTCTGGCTCAGTTAAGTTCGTCTGAATGAGTCTGGATCGTCCAACACGTTCTATCTGTGTGCCTCAGACGGATAGAACGTCTGAAGATCGTCTCCAGGACAACATCGATTATCACATGCGACAAGCTAAACTAATGAATTAAAAACTTGTATGATAATGTATATTTATCCTCTTTCGGGAGAAAATTGCTCCATGGCCTGATTCAGTGGATTACAGATTGGTTCGACCCGCCCCAGTTAACTCAGTTTAGGTCCACCCAAATTAGAGTTTGGTTCGTCTTTTGGCCTAGGCCTTAAACTTCTTACCTGTACTCTTGGTTTTTCAACTTTTTCAGGAAATCCTTGCGAAAGTAAGGATGAAATCAGGTAAGGGACCTCACTCTGAAACCTGTGAAATATGATTGTGGCTATGCACACCATGGGAAAAGCTATTCCTATGGTACATTCATCGCAATTCTCTTATGGTGGTTGTTTTTTCTTATGTTTATCAAGTTTGTTACTGGCGGTACTCACCGCGTGCAGTGCGCCTTTTAACACGGAAAATTTTATACCCACCCCACCACGACTTTGCATGAGCATCACGCTTTTTTGTACATTTCTTAGCCGGCACTGCACAACTACGACGTGGAATTTCCTACACATTAGGCAATAGGTTAAATGAACAAAACAACAACTATGTATGTGCATCAAGCTTTTTTGTACATTTTCTTGCTGTCCATGCACAACTACAACAAAAAATGACCAAATTTTAAGTTTATTTGAGAACGGGTTTATTTTTCAGCGACTTTTTCATGGACGTCGGCGTTGTCGGATCATAAGGTCCCTATTACTCGTGAACTGCTTTTGTCTGAGTTTGTTATGATTGGCTGTTTTAAAAGAAAGATCACTGATAGTTAACTACATTAATTTTTTACCCAGTTTCTCCTCTCTCTTTGCCTTTCAGCTATCATCGTAGAATATCTCAAAACATACCTTCACTGGAAATCCTTGATAAGGTAATAAGTAGTCAACGTTACTACTCTAAGGCGGTTAATCCAGATTTAGCTTAAGTTTAGGATAATCCTTTACGTCATAGTTTGTTCATTGAATGCTTATCCTGACTGATTCAGTTATTAAAACTGCAAACTGTCTAAGTTCAAATGGCTAAGGGATGCAAGGGTGGCGTACTGATGAGAGCACTTGCCTCCCACCAATGTGGCCTGGGTTCAAATCCCGGTGTCGACGCCATATGTGGGTTGAGTTTGTTGTTGGTTCCTCTCTTGCTGTGAGAGGTTTTTCTCTTGGTAACCCGGTTTTCTGCTCTCCTCAAAAAACCATGCAACATTTCCAAATTACAATTTGACAAGGAATCAGGTAGAGGAATAACCTCTTAATGGATCTGCTACATCTAAATTGTTATTTATTTATTTAATTACAAAAGTGGCGGACGAGTTGAATGAGGGACTTCCAGGAAGGAAATCAAGCTTGTGTTCAGTGCGGAACTTGCGTCTGGGATTTCCGGATTGCATCTCCTATGCACCCAGCACTCGGCCATTCTTCCGGCCTCCCTTGCACCACATATTAGACAATAGACAAAACAAAAAAGGATTTTAAGAATCGAGAAGTTTCTTAGGCTAAGCTACATCTGAAAGGTAATCAGTTGTTTTGGTAATATTATGATCGACAGGTGTCACTCAAGAGACCCAGCACAGGTCATTCACGTGCACAACCCCCCATGAGACCAATGTCTGCATTACAGGGTCAGTTGATTTCTTTTGTTCAGTTGTTTGTTTGTTTCTTTGATTGTTGATTTCTTTTGTTCAGTTGCTTGTTTGTTTGTTTGTTTGAGGACAGGCTGGATATATAGTGGACAAGAATATTCTCACGGTATCACTTAGTAAGGGTGGCAGAAAAGTGGCAGAAGAGTATTGTACAGAAATTCCAACAAATTTTTGTAGGCCTATCCAACTCATCACTTGTGTTTTTGGAACTGAGCCTGTGAACCATCGATGCGTGTCCCCTCTTTTACTATCGTATTGTCTTTTACCGTTCCTAGTTTTGAGTGCCAAACAAGTGGAAGAACAAATAAAAGCAACACTGCATGAACAGGAGTCATTTGAGGTTTCCATCGCGTCACGGTGAGTGTAATTCTTTTTCACAAACACACTTCACTTCTCAAACCTGAAGAGTAAAAAATGCAGTAGCTGATCAAATCAAGCTTAAAGGAGCTGTGTCACGGCTGTCTAGTTCATTTTTTCAGTCAGTGATTCGCTATGGACCTCAGCATTAGCGAAGAAACTACTTGTTAATATCAAATCACAGCTTTGTGAAAAACAAATGTGTCCCTCAAGGATCATATCAATCGTTACAAAGAACAAAAATGAACTTTGAAAAACTGATAGGCTAACACATTTTCAAAAGCCACAATTTCAATCTTTTTTGATATTCTTTAAAGTTTGTCCATCCGTGCCTTGTGGTTGTATTTCGTGCATTATTTATACCTTTGATTAATGTTTTGAGTGGTTGTTTAAAACATGAAAAACGATTTGGCTGTAGTTCTCTTGGCACCGGGTGTCAATTTCCCGCTTTTTTTTCCAGCTTTAAGTTTTCCTGCCCTTGTTGCCAGGTTTCATGTTGTGTATTCAAGTTCTGATTGATTCTGACTCTCTTTTCAGATTTAGCATCGTGAAAGATCTGGTTGAATCCTTGCCTTCAGAGTTAAAATCTCAGTCACAAAACAGGCCGTTACCAGGTAGAAAAACAAGCTTTTGAACACACATGCATCACTCCCTTTATGGCTCCACTGATACTGTTGTTCAGTTTTCTTATTTCCTCTGAAAAAGTTATGCTTTCTGAAAAAAGTTATAATTATAATGGTAATTTTTTCTCGCTGTTCAAATTCAGTCAAACCCCATTATACGGTCTATGAGGGGGCCGTAGAAGATGTCCATATTAATGGGGTACCCAGCGTGTACTGTAAATGATCGATTTAGCACCGCGGCGCTTATTTTATTTCCATTTTCCCTGTTATGGGTACGGTGCTTATACAAGAGTGGTGCTTATTACATCTACGGGTAAAACAGGGAGGGGAATAAAGAGAGAATTAAGTGAGGCATGTACTTGGTATTATATATGCACAATTTTATACTGATAGCATAAAATATGTACACCTCGAACTGTTATATGAACCTGGTTTTAAGAGTTTGCCTACACCAAAACTTTAGAACTCAGATCACAAGTTGGTTGAGTCTTATTTCTCAAGCGATATCGAGCGCCATAGCAAAGGTGGGGCGTATATTTGTAAACACCCAAATTAGCGCGGCAGCGCTTATTCGAGAGCGACCCTTATTAAATTATGGTAAAGCTGGGGCGCTTATTTGAAAGCGGCACTTAATTGAGTAAGGGCGCTTAATCGATCATTTACGGTAAAGCAGTTTTGAATTTACTGGAAAACGTAACGGCTTTCTTTCCCCAGGGACAAAGCAAACTGTTCGAGGTGTCCATATGAAACTGGTGTCCATAAAGCGGAGTTTAACTGTATGTGAATTTCATATATTCCCTATCACTGATGTTTATGTATGTTCTGTTTCAGAGCTGGGTGCATTTGATTTTAACCCAGCAAATGCATCCAGACCGGGTACAGCTGGAGACGGAAGCCGACCTACCAGTCGATGTAGCAGGTGAGAGAAGGACCACAGGGATTTGAATAGTGTATAGGCCTTTTTGGCTGAAAAGTAGGAGGAAAGATGAATCATTGTTAACTTTTACTTTTTTACATTTTGTATCTGTAGTCGATCCAGAATCGCTGAGGCCAGAGCATTTGCGGCAGAACACTTTTATACTAACCAGAGCTGATGCTGGCCCCCACCTTTAATCACATCACAACATGAAATATAAAAGAGTGGAATGGCTATCAAAGACCTATGCAGACATTTTGTTTCAAGTCATCACATTCCCCGGC
>NC_133206.1:4590555-4623055 GCF_958299795.1 Porites lutea
CACAGTGAAACATGATATCACACGTCCCTGGACCCTCTCTCCCGGGGTTGCGTGACAGAGTGTATTCCGTTTACAACCTGTACTGACGAGCCCCCAGTCACGCCTTAGACACGCCTACCGCCCGCTTTTGTACAGCCCCCTCCCCTCAGGAAAAAGTCAGAAAAGGGATCCTTTCGCCGTTTTTTTTTTCCCTCAGGGAAGGGAGGCTAGCGGGGCTGGGGGCATATATAGTAGGGCACAGAAATCCCAGACCTAATAGAAGTCGCTTGAAGTCGCTTAAAATACGTCTTGAGTTCTGATTTTTCCAAATGTTTGAAGTCAAAATGACTCACCTTGCGTCTTTCCTCTGGTGGTGTTTAACAAAAAAAATAGTGAAAGGTTTGAACCCAGGAGTCATTTCAAAAGAAGGTTGAGTTTGATCTCCCGGGTGAACGTAGTCCTGAATAAGACTGTTGTTGTTGAAAAGGGGGGGTCACCAAAATACGTCATATACGTTTGGGGATCTGTAAAAATGCAAATAGTCATAGCCAGAATCAAGGCTTTGAAAATTTCAATGTTCTAAAGGTTTTTACTTCCTACTATACTCTATCGACGTCGATACTTTTTACGTGTTTCTGAATTGATTTAGTACGCGTGTTAGGCTATACGCGTGTATATATACGAAAATTCAGGGGCCTCGATTCCAGAGAAATTATGATCATTGCCAAACGAGCTCCCCTAAAAACGCCTGCGTGGGAGGCTACATCATTGCCAGAGATCAAAAAAGTTATTTACATGGCACGTCATTTCAATCATTGCCGAAAGTAAATCGTATGCTCCTCACCCGACTATCGCAGTTTTGCTCAATACGATTCTTATTTTTTTTCGACCACTCAGTCGTGTTCACTTGTCCCAAAGTAATCGACGCTTTCAAGCGATAGAATTCGTGGACCGACACGTTTCGGAAAAGCTCTAAATTGTTCTTTCCTATTAGGGACTTGTCAGAAATTAGCAGGGGGGGGGGGGGAGGGGGGTGGGAATTTTAAATTTGGGTTCGGAAATTAGGTGACCCACCCCTGCAATGGGAGTGAAATTTGCTAACCCTCCCCTTGAGCTTGGTCTAAAATATCATGACCCTCCCCACCTTACAGAATTGAAAGAAAAATGTTCCAGGCTCTTTAAGGTGCAGGATTCCAAGCCAACAAGACAAACAAATGAACAAGAAAAAAAAGGAAACAAAAGCAAAATAAAAGCAAAGCAAAGAAAGCTAGGGCGAAAAGAATGGAAGCTAACTGCAAAGGAGCTATTGAAACCATTACACCTCAGCAAGAATCGCATGATATTACAGAGCCTATTGGCCCATTATTTCTTCATTATGAAGGAAAACCATATATCGTTGAGAAGGGTTGTTCACCAATGAATCACAGGACATTATCAAACAATATCTACACTTCAACTTAAATGAAAATCATGATGATGATGAAAGTGATTGTATCAATGCGAAGCTAATAAAATAAGATAAAATAAACAAAATAAAATGCTGATGACATAAATGATGATGATCAAAATGCTCACAGCAGCATTGATGGTGATGCTGAAGACAGGGATGAAAAGGATAGCCAAAACTATAATAACATTAACAACAACATTATTCGTTATTGCAATAAGATTCTATAGCATTTTTATAAATGAAAAGTAGATGTTTGTTAAATACTTCACAGTTTATATCCATAATATTCCGTTGCTCTTTTTTTTTTACCAAATAAAGAAATTTTGTTTTTCTTCTGTGGGTGAACCTCTACATGATCACGGGCATATATTTGCATGACCCTCCCCCTTTTAACGGCCCATTTTTGATGACCCCTCCCTTTTCTGAGTCTCAAAAAGTTGTGACCCTCCCTCTGTTTCCACCCCTCCTCCCCCCCAGCTAATTTCTGACAAGTCCCTAAGCTTTCTTCGCTAAACATGCGCGGCTTCGATCACGCAACGATTCTTAGTCCCAGTTTCCACGGTCTCCGCAAGGAACGCCTGGCACCATAGCCTGCTTAGCTGGCGGTATTGTGTACTAGTCGAGTAAGATTTAGCGGCGTCGCCGCCACGAGCGGCAAAGCCGCGAGAGGCTAATTTAGAAATATTTAAAAAAGTAACTAGACACTCCCCTGCCGTGACACAAGTCCTTTAAACCCCAAGTTCGAAATATCAAAATTCTAACATGACTCCGAGACTTCCGGAGCAAAAATTCCAAATTTTTTGCGACTCCATTGTTGCGCATTTCCCAAAAGAGACTTGAGCACAAAGAAAACCAAACCAAATATAGAAATATGACCAGAAAGCATCGGAGTCATGTTAGAATTTCAATACCGAACATGTAGCCTGCGTAGCAAGCGCTAGGAAGCAAATGGGAGCAAGAAAGAACGGGCGCGCGCGTCGCGCGCGCGAGGGAGACAAGCGCCCGCTACGCAGGCTACCGAACATGGGCTACTCGTTAAGAGAGCTTCGAGACGCCCCATATATTGACACATTTGTTTTAATTTTTAAGCTTTTTTTTCATATGAAAGTCGCTACATGTAAGGTTATCAAGTTTAGTCATATTAAAGTGTTTAAATAACGGTCCTCAGGTATAAAAACCTTTCCTCGTTAAAAAATACAATCATTGAAATATATAATTGCTGGTTTCCATTACGGTTGTTGTGATACGGTTTCAACAACATTCTCTAAGTTAAATGGCCCTACTCTTTGAATACAAATGTTTTCTTACCATTTACTTTGAAATGCTTATAATTCTCTAGCTATACTTATTTTGCTTTAGAAATGCTAAGGAATTTAAAAGCTTTGGTAAAAACCCCTCGTAGTCCTAGACCAAAGTCGCTGAATCGTTAAAGATCATGGTTAAACTAACTTGCCCTTTACACCTTAAATATTTTTTCTATCATAGCTTTTCATTTTTTTTTGGTTCCATATTAATTTTTTCGTACTTAATAGCCTTTAGAGCAGACAAAGGACATTAATCACTTCTTTGGCGCAGCTTTTTTCACGAACAGGAGTTCCGAGTAATCTAATTGTGACGAGACGTTAGTAAAAGATAAGATACAGATATCATTTATATAAAGTTAAAACTATTCACATGCCGTCTAAAGCTGTATTAACTCAAACGTTTACATCAGTTGACGAAATCCAGTTAATTGTAAGATGTTAGACAAAAATTCCTTATAGAACTATATAGAACTATTTGATTTTCAGGAGAGAAGCTAAAGGGAACCTTGACCACTATTGATTTTGAGTATTTTACAGAGTAGAATTTGTGAACAGTGTTCGGAAAGGAAAAATAGCAAAATGTGATGCAAGTGAGGAAATATATAATTTTTGTTGTTGTTGAGATATCTTGTTCTCTGCGTTAAATAAGTTAAGTCAGTTAATAATTTAACATATAAGTTGAGGTGAAATGCCACCCTACTGTTAACACACTGGATGAATTGCTCGCACGCGAGGTTACATGCACAGTTGCAACAACCGAGAAATCTGAATCAGTCTCACTGCTGGGTTAAATCGGATCACGAGGTTAACTTTTTACCCAACTCAGTGAATTCCTTGAAGTTTTGCAAAACATAAACCCTTGTTTCCCACAGCATTTTAACGAGAATGCGATCATCAGTCTCATCTAGACCAACATCGGATGACATTGGAGAGCTAAAGCGATAGTAAGGTACGCCCACCATTTGACACCAGGCCCGCGCACGTTCAACAACCGGGCCGTGTGTAGCGGTAGCCTGGATAAAGAGAACAAACAAATAGGGAAATGAAATAGAGTAAAGAGGTGTGATGTCAAAAAAATTCAACTTTGTGACATCAAGGGATTGGTTGGCATATTCAGAAACAATATGAAACATGCCTACTTGACGAAAATCAGCCTATTAGGTTAAAGTCATGAGGAGATATAACCACCATTATGCTCTGATGACTCCATATAAATCCTTCTAAAACTACGATCCAGGCCTATTTTAAATGGATTTATATGGAGTCATCGGAGAATAAAGTTGCTTACATCTTCCCACCAAATTGCACTAACAGGCTAATTTGTAGCCAGTGGACATTCATTCAAAAATTTAGTTTTTTGTGAAGTCAACACTGCTCTTCTTTACAGGATCCTGTCAACACATTTCCGTCTCCGTTTAAAACATCATCAATAATGTAAAGTTCTTCCCTGAGCATTCATGATCATTTCAACTGCGAATCGTAGTTGTTGTTTTTATAACGCACTTCCTCTGAAACTGATACTGCAAGTGAAGTTGCTTCTTGTTGAATGTTAATAGTCTCCACTCAGGTCGACAGCAAAGAAACTCCCGAGAAACTGGACCCTTTCGGCCAATTTCAGGTGGCGCGTGAGACTGGGTCAGAGTTGTGTCGAACTGCATTATGGGAATGTTTTGGGACATTATCGCTTCTTTTATTCGCCATTTTCACATAGACCGTAATGCCCCTTGTTTACCCCCCCAAATTTTGCATAACCATTGTCTTCAATTTCTCTTGGGACGACTGTAATACCCAGGAGAAATTGGAAACAATGGTTATGCAAAAATTTGGGGGGTAAACAAGGTGCATTATGGTCTATGTGAAAATGATGAATTAGCAACAAAGAGGTTGAAAAGGAAACAGGACCGAAATTCGTCCTCCAAAACATCCCCATAGTGCATTGCGACAAAACGCCGACGAGGTCTCAAGCCTAACTGGCCAATGAATTACTAGTATCAGCTTGACTAATAGACCCTATTCACGATACCACCCTTCTTTGCACGCGCGGAGTAAAACTACTTACGGACGCAACTCCCAACATAGTTGGGCCAACACTGATGAGAGTTATTGCGTCCGTGTGGGCAGTGATGTGCAAACCGATGCAACAACTCCCAACGACAAAACAACATACAACAGGGTATGCAAACGGATGCAACATGTAACATCCAACAATGTTGGCGGTTGTTGGCCAACAATGTTGTGTCCGTTTGCATGGGGCTTAATGGAATAAAATCGATTTTACGTGGTTTCTCAAGGGGAAAAGAAGTGATAAAATTTGCCAATGTAAGAAATCGCGGTCGATTTTGTTCATTCTACCCAACCGAAAACGATAATGGCAAATTGTAGCTGGAAGTGATCACTGTTACTTTTTTGGATGCAGTAGCGACCGTAATTTTTTTTACAGCCAGCAATAATGATGTAAAACTTCTCGAAACTCGTCCTGTACACTATACATAGCTATTAAATTGTTGTCTCGTTTTGAGAGAATAAACAAACTCGTCTGCCTTTAGGAGTATTGGCAAATTTTATCTCTTATTTGCCCCCTTAAATACCACGTGGCATTGCTTTTGTCCCATCAGTCTTAAAGCGCGTGCAAAGATGGCGGGTGTCGTAAATAAGGTGTAGACGTACATACCTGATCAACGAGTAATTCTCCTAAAGCACGAGCTCCCAAGAGTACGTTAGTTGCATCCCATATGGACTCTGGCTTAAACACATCAAAAGACGTGACACGCATCGGGGGCGGGACTCCCGTCCCGAGGGACACAACTAGACCGAACGGACAGGCTTGATCACCTCGAACATTACTGTTATATTTATGGATGTCCGTTAGCACGTCTAACGTTGGGTTGTTAGCGATTAATCCTCCATCAAGGAACTGACCCATGGCGCGGAAAAAGGAAGGAGCGGCACCGGTTCCCCTGGCCGCACGCCATACCAGCTGATCTGCAACGGCAACAAAAGTTATTTTGTAGTGAATTTCTTAACATAGACAACAGACTGGCTGGTTTACTCCTAGGGGGAGGTACTCCGGCTTTCAAGTGATGGGATAATCGGAGGATTTGGAGGGGTAGGAAAATTTGGAAGCAATATATTTAGGTATTCAAAACAAGTTGAAAATTCGTGATAGTGCCCGCGTATCCTGGCCGCGTAGCGAATAAAGTACAAGCAAGCTTGTTTTGCGGCTGTTTTAATTTTTAGAGCATAACATTACGTCTCTTTTATGAAACCGGTTAATACAAGAGGTGTAAACAACGTTTCAATTCATAAATGATTACTGGAAATTTCTAAGGCTCGGAAATTCGGCATGGGATTTTTGGGGGGCGGTTAATTTTTGGTCCAAGGATTTTTTTAATTTTTTAATTTTGATTTTTGCCCCCATTTGATCATCCCCGTCAATTGAAATCCGGAGTACCCCCAGCCCCCTAGGGATTTACCAAACTGAAGAAACGTGGGTTTTTTGCACAATTAAGGGATGCTTGATTCTCCTTTACGAATGCTGGTCAATGTTCCTAGGCTACAACTTGTTTTTCTCTGTCGTGAGTGAAATGCCTTTTTAGTATTTTAAGCTGTTGGTAAATTTCAATACGCTCCCTAGTTTTTTCTCTGTTTACTATGCAGTACCGAAGGTTACTGTTCCGCACTTTAACAAAATCAAACGGAAGCTAACAAGAGGCCAGCTATGTAATATTTTCTTTGCTTCACTTCTCATTCATTCACTAATAATGTCTGATCAGTCTGATTGACTCCCTACAAAAGTTTGTCACGTCCAAGTGATCATTTTCCATTGCACAATCGATGTATTTATCTCAATATACAACCTATAAGGTACCTGAAGGTTTTGGCGGCGCCGGAAATGGAGATTTTGCATGGGTAGCTTCATCGTGGTCATCTGGTACATCAAAGTTCCGAAAGAAATGTAAACTAGCTGGTCTGCGATCAGCTAAAACTCCAGTTACAAGGACTCTAAATTGTAGGGGAAAAATCCGAAAAAAGTTAATAATTTTCCTCCAATAAGGGCCTTGTGCCATCGAGGTAACGTTAGTGTTTAGCTGTGTTTAGAACCATTGCGCGGGTAGTATTCAAATACAGAAAACGGCACAGAATTTCCGACAATCGAGTCGTTTACTCCCTCAGTGACGTAAACGACTCTAAGTGATGTCTGAAATTCAGGCGAAGATGGTCAAGTGTTTGAGAAGGACAAAAAGTACAGTTCTCTCTCACTCTTTCTTCAAAAACGTGAAAACGTCTCTCTTCACATGAAAAACTGTCAAAGATAAACGGCAAGCCGGCGTACTAAACAGCCGGAAAAATGATGGCGTAGAAATACCTGCTATTAGCCGTAAACGTGATGTGGCTTAAACTCTAAATGAACACTTTATTAACCCCAATATTGGGCGTTTTTTGAAATCTCTTCTTCTCTTATCCCTAAGGAAAACCTGATACACATGTACTTAGTCTACCCTTTACAAAGGCCCCGCTTATACGCCGTATCCGTTTTCGCATGAAAGCAGAGATTTCTTCTCCGGTTTGGCCTACCGGCGTCTATACGTATCCGGTGAAAACGGCGTTCAACGAAAACGCATCTTTTCAAAAATTCTCTCCAGAGTGGAGTTTTTTTGAAAATGCCGATTTGCTGTATTCGTGTACACAGATAAAACCGGAGGTTTTTAATAACTATTACGTCACGGTGTTGGATACCATTATGCGCATACTCCAATCAATTTGTTTTCGTGCGGAAGGGTAAAGACGATTCAAAAACGCAACTTAAAAGACGCGAATTTTTCTGAAAACGGAGGGAAAAAAACAAATCCGTTTTCAGATAAAAAGGGCTACTTGTGGAAGGGGACAAACTTCACAACAAAACGGTCGAGTACGATAGCAGGCGCTTTGAAGTAGTGGGCGAAAGAGAGAACGGGCGCGCGCGAGGAAGACACGCGAGCCCGTTTTTTCTTGCGCCCACTACTTCCAAGCGCCTGCTACGCAGGCTAGCAGGATATAAACGTTACTGCAAAAATTAGTGTAGTGGAAGGTAAGAGATAATTAAGTTGTTTTACCTCGGGTGCAAGATGGATGTCATTTTGACATTATCTCCAAATTCTTGTCTAAGGAATCTTTCGAGTGGTTCAGAATCATACGGCCTGGGACCTTTAAACACCAAGTCTTTCATTCTAAAGTAGAGGCCTTGACAATAACGAGCAGACTTTCCTGAAAAACAGCACATGGAAAGATTTATAAAGGAAAAGGGCTTATTTGATTCGCCTGATACTGAAAGTACTCAACAGCCTACCACTCAGGCGTTTTCCTGGATGCGCAAACAGGGTTTACAACACTGACGAAAATAAATTTAAATAAATATAATATTAATAGAATATGGTCTGTTGTAATTTGCTTACCACGATGCATCTAACAAGTTTTTCTACAATCAAGATCAAATTTGAACTTGCAAGTTTTGGTTTTGAGAAGATTACTTAAAATATATCAGAAATGTTTGAACGCATTAACATGCACCTCTCACAAAAAAAGCAACCATAAATTGTTTTCAAACAATTTATCGGCTTCTTTACTTTACTTTAAGCTACGCTCTCGATACTCTCCCGATTTAGTTGGATCGTTTTAAACTCACCGTGTGCGATAGCCAGAGTTAGAATACCTCCAGTACTTGTGCCCGCAATCCAGTCGAACAGCCGCACAATTGGTTGCTTGGTGAACTCCTCCAAAGCCAGTAACAGCTGTATTAATATCAATCCCCGGATTCCGCCTCCATCCATGGTTAGAATGGCTTCTTTCTTGTGCAGAGATTTGAAGATTGATTCATTGTAGGACCCTCGACGTCCAGGCCCAGAATCAACTGAGTCTTGTCCAGCACTTGACTGAAGCAGTCCAGCTGACACTAATCCTGCGGCAAGTTTGAGGATGTCTAGATAGCCTGGTAAAGTGGGGGCCGCACTGGCAATAGTGCCACCTTTGAGTGCAAAGAAAAGGATAAAGGTTTAATTTGGGAAGAAATTGCGGCCATTTAAAATATCAAAGACGACACGCATTGATCAAATAGCAAATACCGTATTTACTCGAATAAAAGCCGCCCTCGATGTATCGACACAGATGGAAGCAACGCCGCCCTCGAATAAACGCCGAACCTAATCAGACGAATGAGGCTGATTGTTCGAGGGTTTATAAGATAAACTCGGAACTTTGTAATCTACCCAATCCCGAAAATTACGATTCTCTCAGCAGAAAAGCGAGAAAAATAACCTTTGAATATCTTTCTGTTTAATTCATTAGTGATTGAAGAAATGTGATTTTGAAAAAAACGCCGCCCTTTCATAAACCCCGCACCGAAAACGTTTAAACTTAAATACACGCCGCGGCACATTCCATCAAAACTTTTACCGCGATTATGGCGCGGCAGGTAGGTAGATCCTTTATTTAAAACTCGGTGAAATCTTCAGTAATAATAGAGTAAAAATCTAATTACAATTAATTAAACTAAAAACTAGTGACACACTGTTTTACAAGACTGCCGAGTGAGAGTCCGACGACTCAAACAGATGATTGATTTGCTCTTCAAATTTCCTGATTGATTTAATTTCACTCATATTTTCGGGTAAAGAGTTCCCACAACAAAGCACTGCTGTAACTCAAACTGTGTTTCAAATAGTTAGTACGCGGCCTGGGCAATGTCAATTTATGAACGGAATTGCGCAAATCATAGTCTGTGCTTCGTTCGTGAAAAATGTGCTTTCGGTTTCGTCCATGGTCACTCCGGTTTTCCCGCGAAAATTAAGTTATTCTATTCCACTTTGATTGACGTGAGCAGTTTGTTAAAAAAGAGCCCTCAGATGAATCCCCATTTAAAAAAATTGGTAAATGCAAATACTGTTATGATTTTTAGAAGAAACAAATAAATTGTTTTTGTAGTTATATTGCGGAAAGGCCCTTTCTTAGAATAAGGTGCCATCCACACGAATCAGGACATTTTTGAAACCCCATCTTTTGTTACTCCGATTCGTGTGGACGGGGCCATAAACCATTAGAAGGGTGGTTTTTAAAAAGATGCGGTTTCGGTGGGCAGATTCACTGGTTTCATGTGGACGGAAGGTAGACTACGAGTTGTCCCCCATTTTTCCTCTGGGATAGTAGAGCGAGCGAAACGCGAGCGGGCGTGAAAATCACCCCACGCGAGAAAAGGCGACTTTTCTCGCGTGGGGTGATTTTCACGCCCGCTCGCGTTTCGCTCGCTCTACTATCCCTGAGGAAAAATGGGGGACTACTCATAGTCTAGACGGAAGGTCCCTTTGTGTGAAAAAAGGCGGTTTCAAAAACATCAAGATTCGTGTGGACGTGGTGTGATACCATGTCCTTCCAACAACCAGTTTGCAAGGAAAGAATGGTTTTCTTACCAATCATCATTTCTTCCTGGAACGGTTCGCTACACTCAAGTGTGCAACCATTCTTGCTTTTATCACAAGCCACTGCGCCTACAAATCCAACAGCCCGCACAACCTCACGCCACAATTGTTGTCGAAGTAAAGTGGCCAAGTGTCTTGGGGTTTCATACCTCTTGTTTGTGATATTAACATCAGCACCAAACACAATGAGGGCACGAACTATGTCTGGGTCCCCAACCTAGCAAAATCAGGAATTATCCTTATATTGATAAAGATTTTTTTCTTAAATGCACTTATAATGACAACCAATAAATCACATGCTATGCAACTTTAAAAGCTGCGACCTGTTTCTATATGTTGTGGGTAAAATCCTCTCTAGGGTTTACAAACCTGTCGGGAGTTTTCTTTGTCTCCTATGAACAATATTAGAGCTAAGAAACAAAGAAAACTCTGAATTCTAATGCTCTTACCTGAGAACAGATTTTATCTACAACAAATACAGTCAAGAAATTAAACTTTGCATCTTTAATTAAAAAGGACATTTTTAGTCCTAGCTTTTTGCATGAAATCTTTCAAACCACAACACTCAAAACACCTCCTTCTACTCCAGGCTTCAAAAAATATTAGCAACGTGTGCATGTAGATCAAGACCGATGTTAAAAATTTTTTTTAAAACAAATTAAAATGAAAAGCACTAACAGCCTTCATGACAGGGGTTTGAAGGGAAAAGGGATAGAGGGAATCCATCAGGTATACAAGGGAGGAGAGAGGAAGTGGGACAAGTTTCATTCTCTTTTTCTTCATGCACCCAAATTCCCCCTTACCCTCTCCCCCTTGGAATGCCTGCTGCGCAGGCTGCACTTACAGCAGCAGCCTGGTGCAGTGGTGTAGAACCATCGGAGCTCTGAGCATTAACATTAGCTTCTCGACTCAACAGCACTATAATACAGCCAAGTCTTCGACGGCGAGCCATGATATGAAGAGCTGTCTCTCCATCATTATTCTTTGCTTCTACGTCAGCTCCACTGTCGAGGAGTAGCTCAACTGCCTTTGTAAAAAAAATTAATTACTTTAATTAGCTTTTGAGGGTGAAGGAGAGCATTCTGGACAACCAGTCACTCGATTAGACCTACAATTTGGGGTTCCTGCCTTCAAATCCAGGCCTCAGATGACAGGCTGGTTTTGTTTCTAATATACAGTCCATCTTGAGTTTCACCTGCAGGCATTATTTTATTAATTAATTATTGTCATTTTTTGCATAAATTAATCCAGGAGAGCATGATGGCAGGCTATCAGTATCCTGACTTCAACACTATATGGCCTGATGATGCTTAAAAATAGCTTGAACTAAGCATGAAAAACAGACAGCACTTCCACAATAAACAAAACATTTACTTCATAGAATTATGATATCAATATATAAAAAATATATATAAAAATAAAATTGCAGCTATTGCAATTCAACCTAGAGTGGATAACCATAATTATAAAAAAAAACTGTTAAGACCACTCCCAGAATAATAATTCAAAAAATCAAATATTTTTGATAGTCTAGCATCAAGACGTTTTTAACCTTTGTTAAATTTAAATTCATGTCACTTTGAAGCCAGTAAAGCTGGACTAAAAATAACATTACATTCTTTGATGAAACACATTACTTTCAATAATTTAGAACAAGATGTGTTTCAATCGATCTACGATAATCTTCAGTTGCAAATAATACAGTATGTGATCATTTGAATTAACAATATATGATGATAATTATGTACATGACACAATTCCACTAATGTTACAACTCATGATGAACAAATTATTTAAACTGTTCAGACCATTTTTATTTCTATTTTTTTTTTCGCAAATGAAGGTTCAGCTGTATTACTGACCTCCTTTGATTTGGCCCAGTGTAATGGAGCTCCACCATATTTTGTATCACGAACATCAACCTGCTCAGGATGGAACTCTAACAGTGTCGCAACACAAGCAAGGCTCTGAGCATTCAATGCAGTGTGAATTGGATGGAATCCTTCGTGGGGTTTACTAGGATCTGCTCCTGCTTTCAGTAGCATTTCAACACTGTCTTCTTGGGAATAGCGGCAGGCCACATCCAAAGCAGATTGGTTACTGGAGTTTGTTGCATTGACTACTTCAGCCACATGGTTACCTGGTAACATTAACACAAAACAAATATCACCAAAAAATATCATGGAAGAGACATTATAAGACTAGTAAGACTCGTTTAGCTAATGAAACATTAAATGAAGTTAAATATATATATTTAAGACAGTTAACGAGGAGCACGTGCATGGTCAGTGGTAATTTTGGTCAGTCGTTTGGCTCAAGCGCGGTCAGCCTTGCTTGCGTCACCCCCATGTGCTCAGTACAGTGTTTTCCTGGCAGCCACTCTCTTCGTTTAGCCTTTGGATCATTTTTTACCTCTATCCCTCAGCCCCTTTATTTTTCCACTGATAAATCTGTTTGACAGGTGCCTGTTTCCATTGGCATGGGGGGTCATGGTTGGAGGGCATGGGTTTGCATGCTAGCAATGGGGGGCATAACTCTGTCTAGGGGTTGGATGTGCCAAAAGGTGAAGCCACTGGACATCCCGGGCACCCACCTCCACTAAGCGATGCAGTTGTTAAATTTTGCTGACATGTTCTCCTAACAATATCATACATTGCCAAAAATTGTTAAAATGATAACCAAAGAAAAACTGCTTTGATCTTTTATAAAGTTATTTAACTAACTATTTAAAGAAATCTATAAAGATCAGTCAGGAGAATTTTTATGTGTATTTTGGGAATAAAGGGTTACAATAAAACTTCGGAATCTTTCCTCTTACAATTCACTAGTACTGTAACTGGGGCAAAGAAAATCAGTAGATATATGGGAGCGTTACTACAGGCTATACATCAAGGTTTCACACTCGATCACTGAGCTCACATGCGGTGACTTTATGAGTATGATTTGCCATTTTGACAGTACAGAAGTCTCAACATTTTCCTAGTTGTTATGTCTTGAAAGCTCCTTTTCCAGGGAAATGACCAGATAACATTGCACCTAAACCATCTTCAACAATCTTACCTTAGCTTATACATGTAATATTGACTTCTATATTAAACGAAACAACAGTTGTAAATAATACCTGTACCTGCCTGAGGAACCAACACAGAAATTCCATACTGATGTGTCACTACCCAGATCTGAGTACAGGGTATAGTGCTCCTGATTGGTTGAACATTTTGCTCTAACCAATCAGAAGCACTATGAAGCACTATTCAGGTCTGGGTATTGACACCTCATCAGTATCTGTTTCACAAAAAAGTACTAGTTGACGCATTAAGACAAGTAGATCATATTTTTCAGCAATGCACGAAAATTTGGCCAACAGGCATGAACAGGCTGGCATAAGATAAAAAGTTTCAATCTGCTGGCATGAGACTCCCTCCCAATGCATGCAAGATTTAATTGGCAGACATACAGCTCAGCTCTGTCATTACGGTTTGACTGCACTGGGCATTTTCCCTACCTAATTCCTGAGCCTTTTTCAGCAATGTGTTCAGTACCTCTGGGTATTTTTCAGCTGCATAGTGAAGAGGAGTGTTACCTAACTTGTCCTTAACTAGGAGCTTTGGATCAAAATCCATCAGACTTTGAACAAATTCCAGTTTACCACTCTAAGTATTAAAAGGAAAAATTACAAGTATGTAGACCTTTGTACATCGTATTGAAAAAGGAAAAAAGTTTAAGTTTGCAAAATCAGATGCCTCTGAGGCAAAAATAATCAATGTTTATCTTCCTACATTATGGACAGAAGATCTAACCTTCTATTAGTGATTTAACTGTTGTGGTTCAATTTTATCCTTGGTTTAAATTTTATTTTCCTTTGGTTTTGGGTATGGTAATGTATCAAGTGAGTTTGAAACAGAGAAAAATGAAATTGAAACCAAGGATAAAATTGAACCAACAAATGGCCATGGCCTAAAATTTGAAGTAAGGCTACATTCACATGACACTGGATGAATTTTTGACTAGCTGAAACATTTGACTAGTCACGTTCCTTCACACGAAACCATTCATTTTCATTGCTCTGTTATCACTGAACTTTGAATGGCTAGGCATCTAAATTACTGCACAATTATTAAAGGTGGTTCTGTATGAACAGAACAACTAAACACACAGATCGACTTTAAACAGGCTGAAAATTTGGCGAGTGCTGTTTGAATGTAACCTAAGTTCAGCTTAGGACAATAATTATTTTGGCATCACAATCTGGCTTAAGGAGAGCTTGTAATGCACTATCTAGTCAATTGCAACCACTACCCCAAACCCCCGGGGAATAGTGGGGAGATTTACAAAAGTATCCTCGTAATTTAAAGGATTTACCTCAGGCCCGAGGTACAGATTCACATGGTAATTACCCCTCCCGGATAAGCTGTCTGTTAACAAATCACTATATAATTTAAGTTTAAAAATGACTCACTTTAACGGATCAAATATTTGAATTGAGTGCATTGTATCTCTCCTCCATACAAAAAAAAGCCATACACAAACGTTAATTTTTCAGGAGGGAGTGGCTAAAATGCCTTTCAAACTCTGCTAGTTTGCGTTGAAGGTCACAGCCTTCATGAAGGCTTGACGTCATTGATCATGGTCAACTGGCTCCCCACCTCAGGGATAGATGTATATAGCTGTAAAGTTTTGGTAATTTCTCAGGGGCTAGTGCAAGTAATGAATGTAACATCAATGTATTTGCCCCACTATTGCTCCATAAAATATCCACTATCCGCAGGGGTTTAGGGGTCTGGGTTGCAATTGACTAGTGCATAAGAGCTACATGTAATAGAGAGCCTCACCCTAGAGGCAAGGTGTAGAGGTGTCCGTTGTTTATCCTGGCATGCACTGTCCACAGTATCTGCTATCTCCTTGTTCTCTAAACACTCTGTCAGGTTCACGTGTGAAGCCACATGAGCTAATGACCAATCAGGATGCTGCTCCAAACAGGAGGTAAGTTCTTGCAGAACTTCAGTATTGTAACACTTGGCAGAACTCAGGTAAAATGGTGCAAGTCTCTCATAAAATACTCTGCGAACAAAATATAATTATACAAATGTATTTAAACTATTTATGTGGCTAAAAATGATTCCACACACCCGAAAAAATTTCAAGTAACAGTTAATTTAATGAAAAACCACTTTGACATAAAAATTAAGCTTGAGTAACCCTTGCATGTGATTAACGTTGAAAGTGTAAATAAATGAAAACAATAATAACCGGATTCGCTCAATTTATACAACCTGAGCCAACGAAAAGCACAACATAGAGCAGATAAGTAAAGGTGGCTTACTTGAACTTCTTCCTGGCTTCTACTTCGTCAGCCAATCGATATAGACTAAAACAGTTTGGGGAGTATTGGGGGTTGTAAAGGATAGCCTCGAAACGATAAGAGGTGATCCTATGGAGTCGTAAACTGGCCGATCCGTCTATTTTCTCTTCTAAAACAGCAGCGTGGTCATAATGTGAAGCTACTGTCTCTTCAACATGGCAGCTTGAGGTTGTAGTTCCCATGTTCGAAGAATTTTTAACACCTGGTGACTGGCACGCAAATAAACATTTGGTTAACTCGTTCAATTTGTTGTGAATACCACTTTCCACTTTCACTTTAGAGACAACAGTGACATGTTACGTCATCACTCTACCCCAGGACACTCTGAGGCCCGGTTCAGAAGTTCGGCGACTGAATCAATTAGGAACGCCTGTTTCAGTTTGGAACGGCTCAGCCGTTCTTTTCGCCTAGCCCGGCCGGGAATTTCGCCTCTGGAGCGACTATGGAACGGCTTTGATTCAGACGCCGAACTTTTCATGTACCGAACCTAATGCATAAATCAGTATAACGTATATGCAAGCAGTTTGACCGAAAAGCAATCAAAATCAGCGTCTGGTCGGCCTTAATTCGAATTAGGTTCGGCTCATGAAAAGTTCGGCGTCTGAACCGGACCTGATTCTGTTTGGGCGCCGACAATTTTGACTTTTGACGGGGGATATGGATGATTTGGTTTGGGCAAGAATTTTTTTTTACAAAACCTTTGGTGATAGGATTTTTTCCCTTACATACAAAGCCATCACGGCAGGTATTAGCCTGCGAAAACATCCGTTTCTCCTCGCTCTTCGCCGCCGGGGACGTTTCGCGAGGAGGAACGTCCCGCGCGAAACGTCCCCATCGGCGAAGAGCGAGGAGAAACGGATGTTTTCGCAGGTTAGGCAGGGTATTTCCTTCCAGGATTTTTTTTCCCTCGAAATCAGTCTGCAAGATATTTTTTTCTAAGATCACCCATACCAGCAAGGAGCCCATGGGCTCTTACCCATACCCCCCTCTCCCCCTCCTCAGAATTCAAATGATCGGCCCCTTATATAAAACCTTGAAAATTGCTCCTTGGCGTGAAAGGTAATCATTAAATTCTGACTATCCCTAGAAAGTGTTCATTCCGTCACATAAATGCCCTGTTTGAAACTATAACCTGACAACATTATCAGCAGAGCCAAGCTTTATTCCGTACTGTTTGCTTTATTTTTTTTAAAAAAAACTTTAAAAACTTTGTTATATATCACACACTCGGAAAAATACATGAGAAAAACCAAAGCCGGGGGCTAAAACGGCCAATTAAAGGTCAGCAAAAAAACGTGAAGAATTTACATGAATAAAAGAAGGCTTTAACTAAAATAATTACAATACTATTAAATCAAAAGAAAGAAAAAGACAGTCAGAGAACTTACAACTTGCTATCGTGAGAAAGAGAAAGTCCCTTTTTTCAGTAAAATTAATTAATTAATAAATAACATGAGAGAAACATTTGTATATTTCCTCTACGGGTAAAATTAGTATCATGCAAAGAGACCGTATAGAATGTCTTCACTCCCGTGGCCAGCATCTATGCAAATTTATTGGAACAATAGAAAGCGTTTGCATAGGAAAAGAGTTCAACTCCCAGAGGACGGGTTTGGTACACCAACATGGCCGCCGTTTCATTGGTTTGGGACACCAATATGGCCGCCCTGACGTCATGTGAAAACACTCTATATGAGCTCTCTCCTCCGCAAAGGCGGCCTCTTTGTGTTTTTCGATTATTGCTATTTATATAGGGTTACACCTAATTGCAATAACGTTGTCTTAGAAAAATGACAAAAGGAAAAAGCCCAATAGGAATTAAATTGGCTAATTAAGCCACATTCTCATGGTAGATTCGTTTGCAGCCGATGCATTTGCCCGCTGGAATTTTCAGTTTTATTTTCAGCTTTAAAACAATTAACAATTATTGGACGAGGTTGAGCAGTGGCGAGCAGATCAATAAGCCGAAGGCAAATAATTTACCTGCGAGACACTGACAAATCACGATATTTTGCGATAACCGTGTTCAATAATTGTTTTATCATTCGATCACCGAATTTGTTTTTTTTAATGAAAATCCTCGGGAAGCGAAGCGATCTGCCATTTTCACGCATGAGCGATCGCCAGAAGGAGAAAAGAAAGGTTTCCTTTACGCATATGCAGAATATTATTTGCAGCCAGTCTGATTTGCAGCCAAACACTTTCAAAACACAGTTGTACGGCATTGCGCATAAGCAGACCATTATTTGTAGGCAGTTATTTGCAGGTCACGTGGTGGGCTCTCGGCCGATGAAAAGAAAGAAAAATTTGCTTCGAATTCCAACAGGCAAATACGACGTCCATGTGCGGACGCTGGCAATGAATTTATTAGGCTTATCACTCAAACTAATTCCTATTTGCCTTTTGCCTTTTTTTTTTTTTTTTTTTTTTTCATTTTTCTATGACGACGTTTTTGCAATTTTGAGTACTTCTTAGCGGGGACTCTGCGGAGGAGAGAGCCGTACATGAGCGATATATGATGCTGGCGTACGTCCAGTGGAGACAGAAAACATCTTATAAATATGGAAACGGTCAATTGCTTTTTAAGAATCAAAGTTATTTTTAATGCTTGCGCGGACGAATGTACATGAAATATGTGTTTGAAAAAAATAGCATGTCACAGGACGGGTTAGGTTCTAAATTAAAGTCTTTTTTTCTAATTTTCAATAAACGTGTTTAGTTCACCTTTAGAAAATTGGCATTAATTATTTCAGTTTTCTTTGTTTTTTCACCAATAATTCACCTGATCCTTCTTTTTCTGACTTCTATTAAACAGTTTATTTCTGGGATTTGAAAAACATTTTTCACAGTATTAAGTACAGTCCGTGAACCGAATAGCGCTCATCGTATTGGTCAGCCCCTGTAAGTTTCATTTGCGGGCTATTTTCGCATTCAAATTCCAAAAGGAAAATTAGAAAATCTCCCCTGATTGGCTTCTGCTTCAGGATGGTAAAGAGATAGGCAATTCTGCTGAGGTAAGTTGCATTAATTTTTAAATGACATAAAACCCTTGTGTGGAATCCATGAGCGACACTTTGCAAGGGACTGGATATCTGGCTGACATTGGGAAAGTGTCAGGCTATCTTCATCTACAGAAAACTGATACCTCGAAGAAATCAAAGCAAACTTAAACCTGCTTCAGAGATTTCTCTGGGCGAGGAGAGGAGAATCAGCGACCCAACTTCCCCTGAACTGGCTTGAATTTCGCGTGGGAGTTGATTCTTTAACACAATGGGTCAGTATTGTGAGCCTAGATATTGCAATGACTTAGTTGTTTTCGCTTCATTCTGTCAGAAGGGTCCTTCGGCTCTTTATAGCAGTTTTAAACTGTTTTTATTTTGTAAATTTGAACATTTAAAAAACATCTAAAAAGACCAAAAGTCGCATCTGCGGTACTACTGAAGCCAAGGTCAAAACAACATTTTTAAGAAGATGTTGTATACTCTTCAGTAGGCGTTCACTCGTTAGAAGTCAAACGTCAGGAATTTATTTCAAAGTTATTGAAAGCCGCATTGCGACCAGATCAAGGGAAAAAATGAGATCAGATCCATGCCAAGGCGGAAGTTAAAATTAGTATTACCTATTTACCTGAAAACTGAGTCACAGATAAAAATAGTGAAATGTAATGAGAAACATATCAACAAATTGCACTCTTTTACCCAATCATTTTCCTGTAACATACTGAGCTACCACAAAACGAAACATTAATGGATTTATTATTAAGCACCAGCTGACTCTTGTTTGATTCTTACATCGCAGGAATTATAAAATTCTTGTGCAAGTTGGTTTGTCGTAAGATGTGTAGGAATTTCAGGCTTTCAAGACGATGCGACAGAAAATGGTGGTTTTTCCCTCGAGGAAAGAGAAGTTTTAAGGGAATGTTATCAGAACGCATTTATTTCTCCCGGAAGAAAAACCATTCAAAGAGCGATCAGGAAATTTGCATTCCAATGGCGAGGGAAGCAATGCAACCAATATTTGTGACAGAAATAACAAGGAATTTTCCTCCAGAAATTCTCATGCCTTTTATCTCCGCAAGACAAGAACTGGGCGAAATAAATCTTCTTGGGGATCATGAAAACAGCTGTGTCAGTAATTCTCAACTTTCAATGGATTATGAGGAGAATATAGCAGACATTTTTGCGTGGGTTTACAAGATGGATATCGAGGAGGAGGAATTGCCAGATAATGTTTCTGATTTAATTATGAGTTCGTGAAAATTAGCCCCCAAGGAACTACGAAAGTGGGGGGATTTGCCAGTCATAATCCGCTCCACGATTGGCCATTTTGTTTATGGAATGTGATGGTAGATGACCAAATGATACAGTGTCTGTAATGGCAACGAAAAGATGCGGTTTGTGTGGGTTTTGTCAAATTGAATAAACTCAGGCGAACTTGTATAATCAATAAACTATTAGTTTCATTCCGCAGAAAATTTCAGTTCAAAACCAAGTTGAGATGTTCGCAAAGAAGGCAGAAAAGTAGTAGTAATTACTCCGGGCAGGCTAGTGCACGGGTCGACTTTCCCCCGTTCGCCTCGGGATCAAAGTAATCAAGGCAATCAAGGCTCGTGATGAAAGTAACAAGGCAAAATGAGCCCGGGATCAAATGTTTAGTTATGTTTTCAACATATTAGGCATCGCGGAGGAGATACATATTGATACCAACAAAGATTAATGGGAAAAGGACTAATAAAACCTGCTGAGAACATAAATTTTAAATCTATAATTATCACAGATTTAGGTATACAAAGAAACAACAAATTTAACGAAGAAATTAAAGACGATATATGACATCACACTTAAACACTTGGTAGTCAGGGATAACTGTATATAAATAAGGGGAAAAATTAAAAGCCACGAAACTTTGTTACAGATCTTTTTTAATTTTTAACTGAAAAGTGATGGACTTCTGCTGAAATCCAAACTAGTAAACAGATGATCCCTCTCGCCATTGCATTTGCAACTGCGTGATGAATCAAAAAAGACTTCGTCCAAGCGTATACCGGTTGACGTCCGAACATACACAGGTGAACGACGTAAACGATCGGCCTGAAAACGGAAGATTGTTTCCTTTTCCGTTATCTCGTATTGGAACACATAAACTTTTATCTTTGTAAAAGTTGACCTGATAACGCATGTTTAATGCCATAGACTTGTTCCCAGAGGTCGTCTGTTCGATATGTATTAAAATTCTAACATGACTCTGAGGCGTTTTGTTCATTTTTCCATATTTAGTTTGGTTTTCTTTGTGTTCAAGCTCTTCTGGGAATTACGAGACAAGAAAGTCGTGAAAAAAATGGCAATTTTGCCTCTAAGACCCTGTTTTCATGGAGTGGGGGATCCGGTCTAGTGGGGTTGGTTTCTTTTGTTTTCACGCTCTGGGGGACACAAAACAAAAGAAACCTACACCACTGGACCGGGGTCCCCCACTCCATGTAAACAGGGTCTAAAGCCTCGGAGTATGTTAGAATTTTAATATATCGAACGTGGGTTATTACCCTTGACTCCTTGACCGTTGAAACTGGTGAAGTCAAAAGTGGTACAAGGGGCGTAAATCCGCACGGGTGGCTACAGGGTCATCCTCTCTTGCCCCAAGTCATCATTAAGACTTCGTTCAGAACTACTTAGGGCAATCATCTGAAAACCAGGTTTCTTTAGAAAGAGATTTCTTTTTTGTTTTTTTAGAACGTACATTGCGTTCAATCTGTACCTCGACTTCAGGCTGATATATCAGAAGTTGAGCCTATTTCCTTTCGCACTCCGCAGATGTGTACAACTCACTGTGGCGTATGAGGCTTATTCAGAGTCTGGAAAGCAACCGGGATCCCGAAAAGTGAGCCATTCCACCCTCTCATATAAACACAAAGACCATTATAATATAAGAGGCATGGGAAACAAGGCAAGAACCGAGCCAGCGACGCTGTCCAGGCCGGCTCACTCATTATATAAACAGGCTCTATTTACACTTTCAGTTCCCTGAACTGCTGGTGTTTTCTTAGTAATTTGTGGAAATATTTCCCAGGCCAAAAACAGAAGTTTTTAATTTAAATGATTTAGGAGGCCAATTTAAAGAAAAAACGAAATATAGAAAAAATTCTATTATTTATACCTTAAAAGTACCCCACTTAAATAATGTGACATGTTTATTCGAGCCAAATTGTATCCTTAGTGACACATTTAACTTTTTATTTAGTAATTGATTTGGGCATACTTGCAGTGTGGTGTTAATGGTAAACGCTTGACAGGGTCACGATGTTTAAATTGTTCTGATAGGCGTAGTAATCAAAGAAAAAAGAAAACAATGATTAGAAATGAATAATGCGGTGTAATCGAAAGACAGTTTATTGTATTTTTTTTCTTTCTGGGTGGGTATAGCTATAGGAAACAAATAATCTTTAAAAAAATGTCACTGCTTGGAAAAAAGACACGTTTATGAACTCGCAGAAAAGAAAACGGATCTGAAATATCTTGCTAAAAAAGACTACAGTATTTTTTAAAATACTTTGTCTTCAGGCTTATCCCCTGAGATGGTCCTCTGTTTCTCAAGCTCCACGGAGTAAAATTCTAAGCGGCGTTGCTCAATGTTTTATCGTTGACGAAGCAAATAATATTTGTAAGCATATTGACTATAATATATCAGACGAGTGTTCATTAAGCCAACTGACTCAAACGTTCAATTTTCTGTCGCGACATTTCATTTATCCTGGGTGCCAGAGGTGTTTTTCTCTTTGGGGGTGACGGAATTGAGCGGCGAAGCCTCCAAAGCGAATCTCGAACTTGGCTATTTTCTCGCCGTTGATGATCGAGAAGACCTCTGGTATTCAGGGTACATCTTAATTAGAGGTCCAGCAGTTCAGCCAACATATGATCAAGTTCTTCTTCGCTGGCGCTAGCCTTAAGTTTTGCGGAGTAAGGCTTTGTATTAGTTAAACCACTTGCCGTCTCAGTAGGTCTGTAGTTGAATTGGCATTTCTCAAATGCCACATCATCCACGTCATCCAAGAGTTTTTCAACCAAGGTATCGGTGCTCCGTCTTGTCTCAGCTGACGTAATCCTTGATTGCTGGCCTTCGCTTTCCGAATCTCTGCAACTTTCAACGGCCAGAAGCAGTTCTTGCAACTCTGCGTTTCGTTTCTCGACATCTACAAAGAGTTCATTAAGTTCCTCCTCGGGTGGAATTTCGATAGGCTGCCGTTTTTTAGAGTTCTTGGTCGAAGGACTGTATTTATTGCGATTATCAATTTCTTCCAAGATTTTCTCCATTTCTTCATCCTTAGCGAGGCTCCTAACTCGCAAGAGTGTTTTTGTGCTGGAGTTCACAGATTTTTGCTGTTGAATCTTTGAATCACTGGCCATGAATCGCTGCAACTTTCGCAAAAGATTTTTTGTCTGATTTGAACAGAACTAAACGCAACTGCACTCATCATTTTTGTAAACAGCGATAAAGAGTTCCTGTACGTGAATAGTGAACAACCGCAAGTTGTATTTTACTGGCTCTTCACGAATATTATTAATTAGACAAGGCTTGTAGCACTTCCCAAAGACGTGACACTTTCGACACCTGCTAAACTTTAGCTAAAGACATTAATTCTATTCAACGACAATAGTTCCACAAATTCACTAAAAACCCTAACCAATGAAATGATTAATTTTCTGTTCCATAAATAATGAAAGAAATTGTGACTAGGAGTTGTAGTATTTCATTTTCAGCTGTTTCTTATTTTGTCAGTTCTGTGAGAATTTTATTGTTATGGACGAATGATCGTGACCTGTTCTTGCTCCCTCAAGCAAGTTATACATGTTTTTATGTACTATAGAGGAAGCGTGTGGCTCGGTGGTGCATTTGCTTCAGAAATAAATTTACAGCCACTTGCTAAAACGCGCGGAAAATTTTTAAGAATAGGTTTAATAAGTGAATTTACTTGTCCTTAAATTGAAAAAAATTAACATAGTAACAACCGAATGAGGATGGAAACAATTTGGCAACTAAGTGTCCATGCTCCTGGTGTAGAGTCTACAGTACGATTTTATTCAAATATTTTCATTTCAATGGTCAAAACACCAACCGATTTTTTCTGAGGAATGTTGATCACTGTAACGTTCAATGTTACATTCCGCTTTGTTGATTCTTTATTTACTAAAGAATATATTCATTAAAGCTCTGACTCTAACACAGACTCAGAGCACTGCGTCTAAAACGTCTAAGGCCGCTTTTCCGGGTAGTATGAGGCCCCTGGCCAGCCGAGTCAATTTTAGCGGGCGTTTAAATAAGAAAAAAAGTTGACCCCTTTACCTGAGCCACCAGCGCTCGCGCATGCTCTGATTGTCTCGCCTTGACCAAGTTAACCCGGCTGGGCAAACCTGAAGCGTTTAAATGGAGAAACGTTGGCCTGTCTGGGAGGGTGACCCTTGTAGCTAGCCGAGCCAACTTTTGTTTGTCATGTAAACGGTTTGCCACACTGTACGTTTTGTAAAGAAATGTATGAAAATGTGGTTCCCCTAGGGTACGGATAGCTCGAGTAGGCGGGTGACCCTTCCTCCACGGTTTCTCCATATAAAAGGGTCTAACGTTAACTAAGGCGAACTAACAGTGGCTGATCCAGGCGAACCGTAAGAGGGGTCCGGACCCCTCTGAATACATCCGTCAGAACCGGCGACGATTTTTTTAAATACTCAGCTAAATTCTATGAAATTGAAACCCCAAAAGAAACCCTAAAGCGTCTCTTACAAGACCTTACAACTTTCATCTCGTAGCTTAAAAATAAAACTTCCGTTTTACATTGCCTTTTAGGCATAGGCGTACGGGCAATTTTTTGCCAGGGGGGTGGCGGTAAACTATTTGCCCAAAAAATTCCCTCAAGTTGCCCAAATTTTTACGAAACAGCAGAAAAGAAACGAGGGCCATACGATGCAACAACGTAGGCCGTACTGGCATACGAAGGGGGCTCGATACTGTAACAGTTTTTCAGGGTCAATAGGGAACTTAAGAACCACGACGACGACTTTGTCGACGACGACCGGAAGTGAGTTACAGTGTACTGCGCAAGCGTGACTAGTAAATTTCGTCGTCGTGTTGTCGTCGACGACGCCAAACAATTAAGAATTTGTTCATGCTTAGCGTGCGTATATCGAGTTATGCATGCACGCGGGAAGTTTGGAGAGCACGAAAGATGCGTAAGAGTTGCACGAGGCGATAGCCGAGTGCAACTCTAGCTTCTTGAGTGCTCTCCAAACTTCCCAAGTGCATCCATAACTCGATATACGCACAGCTAAAAGCATGAGCAAATTCTTTTATAACATAGCTGACAAAAATGCTTGCTTTTTGATTAACTGCAAAATTCTCGTAACGTGCAACACAATAACAAACGGTTCTATTGGCTGATTATGAACACGCCACAATCGTCTAGTTTGAATGAAAATATTCTTTCTGTAAAAGTGAGAAAGAAAATTTGCTTCTTTATTCGTTAACGATCAATGGAAACTAAGCCGAAACAAAGGTAAAAGAGTCTTAAAGTTCACTTAAAGTTAAAATCCTCCGTGACATGTTCGTGAGAAGTCAGTCGTGGAGTACGGTTTGGATTTGCTGAAAAGATGTTTACGTTTTGCTCGGCGAAATCCAGAAAAGATGTTTTTAGCGAAGACGACTTCATTTACGAACATTGGCTGGTCATTACGGCTTCTTGAGAAGACCTGGCAGCAGTTGTTTTTGTGAGTAATAAATTTTTATAACATAGCGCGCGCGCTTGCCCTATATAAGTCCTATTGAGCCGCTATGAACAAAATCTTTATTTACGCACGCCTGTGCCAGCCTCCTCCTCAGGCGCTTCGTTTTTCACATGGCAGAGGAGAGCGCGAAACGAGTGACTGGTGATCATAATAAACCGCAGGGGACCATGGGAAGGGTCCAGACAGCAGGCGAACGCCTGCCAGATCTTGTGTCGTTTTCTTGGCAAGGAAGTCGTTTTCTTGGCACGGCCCAATTTTTGGTCTTTTTAAGTCTTGGAAGCGATCAATTTTAGTAGCATATTGTTGTAAACATTGTAAACTTTGAGTAGACAGGTGAATTGCTCAAAATTTCCAAAACCTGAGGTAGAAATAATCGACAGGCTTCAAAGGAGTCGGATTCTGCTGGATTCTTACGAATCGAAGACCTCTAACAAAATATTTGATGACTTGACGGTATCGGGTAAGTCTTCTATTTTAGTATTTAATTTATCGTTTATTGCAGAATCCGGATTAGTAAAGTACAGCGCCGGCGACTATGTTTCTATTTTTCGCTCTTTTAGGCCAAATCCACCGAACAACGAGCAAGTAACCTTGTGAATTGAAAGAAGTGCAAGGCCTAGCTAAATTGTGCAAGGTCAGGAGTTGATTATCAAGACCACATTATGTCCTTACACCAAGATTTAAGTCTGCGACGTTACTAACTATGAAACCAGGGACAGATGGATATATTTCAGTTGATGCTTTTGACAAAATAAATAAACATGCATAACTTGAATTGTTGAAGCTTACAATTACCTAACTCTCGGTATAAGATCCCTAGATTCTCGAGGGATAAGTAATGAACTTTATTTTCGGATCAGGGAAGGGGTTGAAGAGAAGGAAGGTGCCAGCATTGATCAATCAATTATTTTGGACTACCTTTGTCAATCTTGATGAGGGAAACGAAAATCTCCAGCTATAAAGGCAGTCTTTTCTAGCTTAATTTTTTTTAGTATTTTTAATTATTATATAAACACCAATGAAGTACCAGGAGAGCTTTCGCGCGAAAACTTGGTATCTTCACATGTGAAAATAACATGTTATCTTACATAATAAATCGCAAAAACTATTAAAGTGAAATGGTTTGGTATTTCATTGGTGTTTATATAATAAATAGAACATTACATGGCCGCTTGGAGATACGAAATTTCTCTTCTCGTGTTGAAAAAATATTTCACTCGTTCGCTGCGCCCACTCATGAAATATTTTTCAACACTCAAAGAGAAATTTTGTATCTCCGCGCAGCCATGTAATATCCTCTATATATTGTACAATAATTAATGGTAAAATATATTTATCAATTTTATCTTTTATAAGAGATTTTGTTATTGCTATCATTAGTTTTAACTTTATTTCATTTCATTTATGGGTGTAAATATTCATATTCCTTGCAATTCAATTCGATTTCGATTATTGCCTTTCGATTTCGATTCCATTACGTAAACGTTTCTTAATTCTTATAACATAACGCACAGTGTGAACAGCATGCAATCCTAAACCCTCAATATAACAATAGTAACAGAGACAGGAAGATTCACAGTCACTTGGTTCGTCGCCATGTTTGAGAACCTGATAAAGAGTGTGTTGCACATGGTTAATTGCCCTATTTGGAAATTGTCAAGGGGAGGTTGAAGGACAGCATTTTTGCCAGGCAACTCAAAATGGCGCACGAACTGCTATCGTCTTTGCTCGTCAATCAAAAACACTCATTAATTGAGTTCTGGATTCTTATTTTAGACTATAACAAGAACGCTGTAAGTAGCGTTGAGTCTCGCTTGTTTGTAGATAAGATAAGAAGTGAGGAGGCGAATAGAGCGCGAGCGTTCGTCACTCGGGGGGGGGGGGGGGGGGGGCGCTCCGCATATAAAAGGGCTTGGGATGCTCGTCGTCTTTCTTAGGCCGGGGTGTAAATTTCTGATTTTGGTCTCATTTACGGTGTTCTAGGCAAAACGGTATTATGTTTAGCCGTGAAGGTCTTGTTTAGGGTTGCATGTGAAAAAATATAAAAATACGTGTATTGTCTGAGTTTTCAGTAACATAGTCTCTCAGGGGTCAAAAAAGCTTGGGCTACGCCCGGATCGATCTCTTGTAGGGGTTTAATTCAAAATTTCCGACGAGCATCCCCTTGCCTTTCATATGCAGAGTCGTCCTCCCCAGGGGTTCGTCATAATTCCTCAGAGTCACCGACAGCAAGTGAAAAAGTTGAATTATGATTTCAATCTACTGCACAGGGTCCAGAGGAGTTGCGTGTGAATAAATAAATAAATTATTTAAAGTCTCACCTCGAAAAATGTTTATACCTGTCGCTTAGCACGATTAATTAGCCCAATGGGATCTTTATGAATCTACTGTAAAGGATTTCTTTGCTTTTTACCTGATCCAGATCAACTTTGTTGTTCGCCATTTTGAAAATCAATAACCGCAAGCTATATTCTCGTTGGTGCACAGCAGGTCGTCCGAAGGGTGACGGAAGACCGCCGCCCGAAGGGCGACCGAAGCACGAAGTGGCGAGTAAAAAAAAGGATAAGGGAGGATACTTGTACCACGTGACTTAGTTCGTTGTGAACCGCATCTCTCGGTGACGGAAGTGAATGAGACCGGAAACGCAAAAGCAACAGACCGCTGCTAATTCGAGAATCAAAGCATCAGCTGCGGAGGGAGTTTTAAAGATCTTAGAGATCTATGCGAAGGCAACAGAGTTTTAAGTGAAGTGAAGATCTTTCAAGACTGAAGATTTGTTGGGTACATGCCAACAGTCTTCGATGTCTTTAAGCAGGTTTCGCTTGTGTAAAGGCTTCCCACTTCCCAGTCGCAAAACGAACAGCCAAAGACGCAAGAGGTAACATTGTTGGAACCACCGAAGAATGGCTCAGTCGTGATGATATTACAGTTGCCTTGTACCTCCGTTCTACTCACTATTACGTTTTATTGCAACAGTACACACGACCTGTAAATCACTACCCGTAATAATTTAAGATTTTCCAAACAAAACTAATGAGTTGGGCTTAACGTGATACAGCATTGCACAAAAACATTACTTTCATGGACTAAAGAAAATCGCTTAGTTATTCAGATCCAGAAGATACTTTGTAGAAAATTGGAACCCTCATTCAGCCGTAATAAAAAGCTTCACCATCATGCTTCAAAATAGTCTGCTACACAGCCGTTTTTAATGTCGTCACGCAACGCTCTTCCCCGCTAATAGCCACAGTAAATCGATATGTGTGTCATGATCTCTCAGTGTGAAACATGCGGGTAAAATAACACTTAATCAGTGAAAATTTAGAACCTTCCAGAGCATAATCTACCCAGCAGACGAAAAAAACTTTATTGGAAAGAGCAGCATTTTCGCATGAGGTAAAAGTCGTGTAGGTTTACCATCTCCTTTTATTGCTCCGATCTTGAACACTTTTACCTTACTACGTCATTTCCGTCATCATCTGTTGCGTTGGACAGCAAGTGGACAGCAAACGAAAGTGCTGTCTCGAAGCCGTAAATTTCAGTCGCCGAAAATGAATTTGAATTCTTTTTTATGCCGTTTTCCTACAGTATTTCGCAAATACATAAGAATTCTAGATCAGGTTAGTCAAATCAGGCAATTTCTTTGAATTTCATTTGAGTTTCAAAGATTCCAAAATCGGCCCAAGATTTGTTTCCTCGACATTTATAATCGCCTGTACAATAATATTAATGATGTACGAAATATCAAGTTGTTCGTTACAATTAAGTATTCAGCATCACGAAAAAAGGAAAAGAATCAGGCTCTTGAACACGAGAGGTAAAGTAACGACGATTTGCTTGTTGTTTTTTACCTCATCATCGAAGTTCTGCTCATGAACATTCTTCCTTGTTTCAACATCTGATGTATTCACTTCTTTCAAAGTTATCAACGCTTTCATACGACAGAATTCGTAGAACGAACCATTCCGAAAACGCTCGACATCTTTTAGTGTGGGTCTACCACGAATGGTGTGTGGATTTGTAAGCGACATCACCGTATAATCCATTAATCTTTCCAAATTTTTCGTCTCAAAACATAACATTCGGACAATTGCGCGTTGTTTTTCGAAGCGTTCACTGAGATTGAGAGCATCGTGTCGATTTTCATCCCCAGATACCATGATCCGGAACACGTCTTTACAAAACTATTCTTTCTGTCACGTTTAGCTGTATTTACTTTTTGGCACGTGATCGTGAAGGGCAGAACCAAATTACCATAAGATCAGAGAGAGTTTACAATTTTACTTTTTGTTATGTCTGTTTTGCACTTACGATTTTATCGGCTTACTATGTCATAAGCATGAAACGTAACCTGTTTTAACGCAAAAGACAAAGTCTGATTTCTTGCATGGAAGAAAAGCACTAAAAACGTGATAAACATTGCGCGTTATTCCAGTCATCCCCCAAAATAAACCACATGCTCATCACGAGACTCATTTCCATACAATGAAAGTCGTCACGATTCTTATCCCCAGTTTCCACGGTCTTCGCTAGGAACGCGGGACCTACAAACTAGGTCCCACCGAAAAAAAAAAAAACCGAACCGCATTTTAAGATTCTCGCTTTGCTAAAGCAAGCGAGACTAATAACTCACTGAGGGCACCCTGGAAAAGGTGTGCAAAAATTGAACCAAAATCGAAATGCGGAAGCAAAGAATCCTGAATTGAACTGAACGGTCATAATCACGATTAATCGAGAATTTGATTAATTGTTACACTACTAATTTTATGTAGCTAGATGTCTGGCATGATGGCACCCCAATTGCAAGACTAAAAATGTTTGAATAAAGGTTGAATAAAGTATATAGTTCAGTTAAGACACTATGATTCAATGACCACACTACTACATCTCATTCAAACTCCAGGTCTGTAGTCTCAATGTAACTTTATTGGGACCCACAAATGTAAAAGAAGGGGAAAGGGCTTAACCCTTTTTTAACAGAAGTCAGTTCAATGACAACATGCCCATTCAATAATCTCAGTAGCCCATGCACAGCAATTTTTTCTGAGGGGAAGGGGCAACTGTACACATGCTTTTATCACAGTATTAGTTCAAAAAACACACATCAACCCAATTTCCATTTTCCAAAATCAAGGAATTATAGGAGCAAAGTATTTTATTACTTTGGGCAAGACAGCTAGATCGAGTTTAAGTTGGATTAGGGGTGCAGGTGCAGGTTTTCTCTTTTGCTGACCATAGTTCAATGACCTGACCACATCTCAGTTCAATAATCTTGGTAGAAGTTCTTAAAACATACATCAATTCAATGTCCAGTGACACTAATTTAAGGAATAGGAGCAATATTTCTATTTCTCTGGGTGAGGTCGAAGCAATGGAAAGGGGTGAGGGTTTCGCATGGCTGAGCTTCTGGTCCATACTTAAAACAGCTGGCATTTTTCATTGCTTGACACTGTTAATAGACCTGACATTAGCCTACTAATAGTGTAGTGTTGTGTTTTTTACTGCATATTCTTCCAGTTTGTCCAGGGGCCTGTTTTTACTGTTCTTTCCATTCAATGCTTGTATCTTGATTATAATTTTGTAGTTAAAATTTCTAGGAAGGGGGTTGGGGGTTAGTAGTTATACAGAACGATTTATACTTATCTTAACGTTTTTTGCATTTCAAGGTAATTCTATGCCCATTGATAATTATTAGATGATCTTGTATTCCTCTGCAACTCCAAAGCAGGTCAAAAACTACCCCTTCAGAAGACTTTTGAGGGGAATTTTATGCTACCACAGGTTTGCCAAGAAAGGAACCATGTATAAGCAATCACAGGAACAACAATGTTGAATCTGGGTAGAATGATCCCAAGAACTTCATAATACTCAGTCTTTCCTACCACCAGTTGGCACTGGGACAATGCAATCATCATTGTGTGGTTCCAGAAAATATCCATACCCCCCCAACGGATGGTTCTTCCGATTAGACCCCCCCACCCTCTCGGAATTTCCGTTCCAGAGGGGTCATGTATAACCCCCCCATCCCCCAGGAATTTCCTATTTTCCTTTTCATGGTCTTAATTTGCCATATTTAGAGATAATCGACCGTGTACTGCTTAAAATTAACTGTTCTCATCTTAAGACACATTTTTTTTATAATCTTTGACCTATTTGTAATCTTTTACAAGACAATATGTATTTCTTACGTAGGTAGAGCACGCTTGATAGACTATGAGCGGTCTCTCTTTTTTAATTAGTCCTTCCAGCGAAACGCGCGAGGCAGAACAGAGATTAATAAGTTTATGTCATCTCAAGAAAACATTTAAAACATAACTTTAAATTTGAATTACTCATTGAAATAAAACTATGTGAACATTTTCAAATTTCAAAACGAATCTACCTACAGACAAAGTTAGACAAAGTTGATGTCTGGTACTGTAATTAAGTTTCACTATGTACACGTCTTGTCTAAGACAGTTTCATCTCAAATACAACATTTACAGCATAACTTCAAAGTTAACTATTGATTTAACATTAAACTATGTGAAGAAATTCGAATTTCAAAACGGATCTACTAGAAAACTAACTTACAACAAAGTTTATCGTTTGTTCGGCCTCCGGTCCTATTAAAAGTCACCACAAAGTCGATCTCTCGATGTTTGTAATTAAGTTTAACTTTGAATGAATTACACTTGCAGTTAAACAAATCTCAGGAATTACAAAAAAACCTATTTGGGTTAAGAAAGAGCAAAATATGCAAACATTCATTTTGCGTCCCATATTTGCATCGATTCATATTCAGAAATGAACATCAGTGAAACATGATCTATTCCGTTGCCTAGCACGTGATCGAAAGTCTTCTCCACAAAGAAGGAACAGATCGTTATTATTTCGGGCAAAAGTTGATTTGGCGAAAGGTCTGTTGGACAAACAGCTTGCCTTCAACGGTACTCTATTAGAAGTCAATAATAAAATACAGCAAAGGTCTCATTTGGGTCGTCACGCAACGCTTTGTCGCGACGAGCTCACTGAATGTCAACAGAAATTTGCATAAAGTTGTTTTAATACACAAAGCTCGAGAAATATATCGCCGAGTTAGACGACGTTTGTTCTCGATTAGCGTAAGTTTTTGTCAGACTATCTGCAGTCGAGTCCACAATCTAGATACATGTTCGACATAAAGAAATTATTATTAATCGATGTGCTAG
>NC_133206.1:4628055-4635555 GCF_958299795.1 Porites lutea
TGGTCCGCAGTCAGCAGTCTGCAGTCCGCAGTCTGCGTTTTACACTGACCGGTGTTTTTCCCCTCGAAAAGGTCAGACAACACAAAAATTCTTCATCGTCAATGAAATTAGACGTACGGCTAAAAAATTAGATCTTGCATTGTTTTAAAAGACGCCATTGCGAAAAACTTTGTTGCGAACGAACATCACAGTTTTACATTTGTGTTTACATTTAGTGTCGTCGTCGTCGACTACCGACCGACTGCATCTTAAGTTTTCTTTTTCCCGCCGAAACCGACGTTCTCGTTCCTGTCTTTTCCCAGTCAACAGACGTCGTCGTCGTGAACTTCGTTGTGGTTCTTAAGTTCCCTAATACCTCCCAATTTTGAGCATAACTACGTTGCCATAGACAAACATATGGAAAAATTGCTACCATAGTTTTATTAGATATAGCTGAAAATTTATCATAGGGTTTTAATGACATCGGAGTTGTCATAGCAACGAAATGACGCCGTTGTCTATTTTACTTGCAGCAATATTTCTTGGCACTGGGAACTGTTCCTACAAAATCTTTCACGGGAACTTTTTTCTCCAATAGTCGCGTCGATGTTCGTGAAATTAAAACGGAATCTATAAGAGAGTTATCGGGATATTTTGGTATGAAGTTTTAGAAATATGCTAAAAAAAATCTTGATGTTTGGCCGTTATCTGTAGAAAACGAATCTTTTTTGACATGCAATTTCACCTCATAGTAGCTTCAATCTTTTTAAAAACGTGTGTAAAAGATCATGGAGATAACTCCGGTCGATCGTTAGAGAGAAGGATTCCATTTCATTAGTATGTATCGAGGCGCTCTTGTTAGCGGTTTTGTAAACATTTTGGTCTACTTTAATAAATTATTGCTTGATAGATTATTTAAAAAAAAAATTGATATTCTTCTCGTAATTCGACCTGAGTACTAGTCAGCCACTTCTTCATTTTCACACCCACTGTTGCTGATGCTATCTGCCATACACTGTTCTACGGGCGCAGATGATTCTAGAAAGATATGCGGAAGTTTATTCTAAGCAATTCACGACTGAAAAGAGCCCATTCTAGTCAGTGCAGTGCAGTACAGTGCTCAACAATAAAAAACTATAAATATGTAAATCAACAAATGATACCCTTCCCTATAACCAGAAACCCATCACGTGCTAAGCAACCACTGTGAGTGTCTCGAGAGAAATGTATCTGGATTATTACGATGACTTCAGAAAATATTTGTCTCTTTAAACTAATAAAAAAAAACACGGAAACGTCTTTCAAAAATGGCTTTGCCCAAATTTTCTCTTGCTGCCCAAAAAATCTGAGTTGCCCAAAATTTGGGGAGACTGCAGCCCCCCTCGCCCCCCCGGCCCGTACGCCTATGCTTTTACGATCTTTCAACTATAGGACAAAGTCTTAACACAAACGAACACTTGTTTGAAAGCTTTGAAAGCATATAACGACATGGTTTTACGAAGTAGAAATCAATGGACCGAATGGCCAATAAAGGTATGGAAGGAAGGAAATTATGAGTTAGCTTCAGCTGGATGTCATGTAGTAGGCGAGGTCGGGTGCAAATGGATGTTATTAAAACGGGGAGCGGGAAACGGGAAAATAACAAAAGGGAACAACCAAAGATTTGGAAACGAAGTTACTGGCAGAGCTAGGGTGCAAGTTAGGTTTTGTTCCCATTGGTCATTTTCCCGTTCCCCGTGCTCGTGCTACGCCTCCCCGTGCCGCGTTTTAGTAATTAATTTTTTTTTCAGCTATTTAATGCAAACATTTCGAGTCCTGTTTCGAGTAAATACTTGAATAGATGTTTGGCTTTTTCTGACGGATAGTTTTATTTTTAATGCGTCTCTAAAAAATCATTCCAAACTAAGATCTATATTTCACCTTTATCAATGATTTTGTAAATGTTCGGTTCTACATTTGAAGGAATTGAAGGACCTATATTACCATTTTCAGGAATGGGGTAGTAGCTTTGAATTCTGGTGCGTCGTAAGAGTGTTCGGGGAGGCTGGATGAGGTATAAAAATCTTTCATAGTAAAGGCAATCCCACTGGTTCCAAACAGACCTTCCTTTCTTCGTAAGGTAAAACTAGTGGAGGTCTTAAGTGTTTTGCTATTAGTAATCATCTCTTTTACCATCACAAAGTCTTTGGTTGCCTTAAGGCAAACGCTTGTGAATTCATCCTTGATTATGTCATCACTCACAAATTTCCATTGGTGTGAATTAATTACGTCTCTCGAAGTAAGACTGGACGCCACGTCCACTTGGGGCGCATGTGGAATTTTACAGGACGTTACAGGCCCATTCCGTTTAAGGATTGGTGAGATGCATTTTAGACGGGGTGTGAAGACGCTGTTTGGTACCAAGTTAAATTTCACCGTTTTGGGCGGCTTCCGTGGCTCACCCCCATAATATGTCTGGTGGACTCGTACAACAAACTCTTGAAACTGAAGTTCAACAAAGAACAATGTTTATAAGTTACATGTATATTAAGTGGGATCTGATCTTTCAATACAAACTTTTGAATTTGATTGTCCAGAATGTTTATGCATTAAACTCACAGAGAAAATCGCAACCTGAAAAGCTGGCTTTACTAACATGATCACAAATGTGTCTTTTGTTCAGCGTCGTTAGAGGAAACAATGTTCTCTAGGTTTTAGCCTCGAAGCGTATAAATGTTTAGTTTATCGACGATTGTGAGACGATTCGACTTTCAGCCAATATAGAAATCGCAGGATGAATTTAGAAATGAAGATCAGATGTTTGAGTCCAGGTTTGGATTTTCACTGATGGTTTTATTTTTTTTCTTGTGCCTGTGCCCACTGTCGGCAGAGTTGCATACCATTTCACAGTTGGCATAAGTAGTATAATACAAATTTGTTGTTCATTGATTTTGCGGTTTTCAGTGAAATATTTAAGTTCAACTAGTATTAAACACTGAAAATTTTTTTTAGGTTTAACTCCGAACGGTGGCAGCCATAATTACGGCTTTTTAATTTATAACATGCTTTAGTCACTCTATAGCAGACCAGCTATACAATATAACTGAATTGAACTGGTTTGAAACTATACATGAGAAAACGTTGCCACCTTTGCTGTAAGAACTGCGTTATATATAACCTAAATTTACCAGTTTATCATTCCTACCTTGAGCATTGAGGTACTATCTTCTTCGACATCTTTTTTCTTGTATTCAGCTGCAAACAGCCTGGTCACGTTGAAATCTGAAATCACCTTCAGGTTAACAAGCTTCTTAAGCGTCTCCGTTATTCTGTACATTAGTTCGCCTTCACACACTCTTATTCTTCCTTTCCACTGATGCTGATACACCAAATCCCAGAAGTTTTTAGGGTTCAGATTCAAAATCAGCTTCCGGTCTTCTGAGCATGTGGGACTTTCTAAAAATACCTCAGAGCGACGTATTTCCTTAACAACCACAGCTGTCTCTGCAGCAGATTTTAGTACCCTTATCTGCCTGCAGATTAATTTAGTCTGAGCCTTTACTTTCTGCTTTGCACTTTTTGCTAAGTATCTTCTCCATTTCTCTCTAGCTTTCTCTGTTTCTTCAGAGGTTGGTTGACTCAGGGCCTTGATGCTTCCTTTTTTCCTTGCCACCCATGGGCGACCGTCGTAAAGTTTATAACTTCTTGAAAAGCAGCTGCTACAAATGCAGCTATTCCCTGAAGTAGACAACATTTTAGCTGATCTGGCTTTTTCTTTGCCGTTGCAGAATTTATAAGCGCGCGCGTTCTTTACGTCACAAGGAAAGCAGTGACTCCCTGCGTTCTATTGTGTGAAACCTCAAGCACACAGACATCAACTTGAATTCTTATTGGTCAAGAGCATTTGCTCGCGCACTTGAATCTAATCTAATCTGAACACATGATGCCCACCTAAACAAATATAATGTTCTTGATTGTGCTATAAAACAATACAGTATGTTGTCAATGAATAGGATTTATAGTCATCTTGCTTTTTTTTCCTGTGAATACTGAGTTGCAAACTTATTCAAAGCTCAAGGAGAGAACACAAAGCGCCGAGTAACTCAAAGAATGAAGCTAGCTCAATAAGACCATAGCATAGAAATAATTTAAAAAGCTGCAGTAAAACGGACAACAAAGACGTGCAACTTGTTTTGCAACATTGCTGTAAAACGTTTGAAAAGGTGTTGCGCGTTTTACGCCGATCCACGTTCAAACCTGTCGGTGCAACAAGTAAGGTTGCAAGGTTGTTTTTCGTGGGTGGTAAAACGGGCAACATCACTATTCAACTCATATGAAGCAAAGTTATTACAAAACAAGTGGCACGTTTTTTGTTGCCCGTTTTACCTTACCTTATAATAGAAAAAAGTTACAAACTAAGTGAGAAAAGAAAAGTGCTTGACGCGTATTATATTTTCCTCTTCTTATCATGAACTTCAAAGTTTAATCACCTACCGGAATGCTATCAACGAAAGAGGCAGAAATGAAACTTGAACTGATTTTTTCTATTGATATACTGTCATAAATGAGTAAATTTTCGATCGTGCGTCAGTCCCTTGAGGGAAAGTCCATTGTTTACAAGCGGGCTATTTGCAGTAATTTCTTATTATTCGGCCGATAATCATCAAATCTCCGCAACGACAAAGAAAGGAGACTCATATAAAGTGTAAACAGGATAAAGTGTATTTTCATAATACCCGAGGGTTGTGCCATTTTTGTCTTCCACTAATCCCGAACTGATGGCATAGCACATTAAAAATGTAAGGTCTTTTTAGACGGCGACAAGTGACGAGGACTTTTTTTTTTCATGCAGCTTATTTCATAGCCTCCTAAGCAGTCGTTTTTAGGGAAGCTCTCATTTTGTCCCTAGTTCCCCTGAAAACGCCTGCGTAGGAAGGTTACTTGTTTCAAGAACAATGCAAAAATATAACACCAGATTTTTAATAAGGTGAAGTTGCCTTTTTAGTTTGATGTGATTTGACACTTAGGTTACTAAAAACGGGCAGCTTAATAGCACTTGCAGTGGTCACTTTGCATATACAATTATAAAAGAGATGTCACAAAGAAAACTGTCAGTGTCAAATGAGTACATTTTACTTTTTTACTGAAAAGTAAACTTTATAAAAGGCCATGGATAATCGACTGAGTAAGGACCAGTAACTGATAACTCCCTTTCTTTAGGAACAACTGCTTCTTTTTTCATCGTTACCTAAATTTTTTAGAAACTGTTTCCGACGAATTAAATTTTTTTGTTGGTTACAAATTCTTCTCTGAAAATATCGAGTCAGTAGAGTTTTGTATACTGGCTTGACCTTTGTGATAAATAATTCAAACGTTTTATACACATGCAATAAAAAGGTTAAAAACAAGGGAATTTTCTTCGATTTTTCAAATTTTCGTCTTTCGGTCAAGTGATCTAATACTTAGTGAGTGAAGTTCAATGTTTAGGTTTATTCTTTTACTCAAAGTCAAACCACATAATTACGTTTTTAAATTGATCTAAAACTGAACTACTAATACATGTCATACGTGTCATTTCCAACCAAAAAACATTATATTCCCAGAGGCTGTTTTATGTTCAAATCTGAAAAACATATTGATATTAAAGGACATGAGGTAATCATTTATTCCAAAATTTGCTGACACCGCTGAGATATAAGAGAAATATTCTAAAACTCAGGTGGGTCATGCTGGGATTAACATGAGCAAGCCTTTTTTGTTTGTTTTCTGCAAATGCCACCATCGCCTTAATTAAATGAAGGGGACAGATAACATTAAAGTATAAATAAATAAAGGTTTATTGAAAATTCGTATCCACGGAATTTAAGAAATCAGCTTTATTTAATGTGCACAGTCGGGCGTCAAAGTGGAACTTAGGAGGAGTTCGCGTCACCGAAAGTTTCTCGGTGGAAACTACAAACATTTGACAGCCAAAAATATCATATTGTAAGTTTAAATCTTTCATTTTCTAATGACGTAAGAAATTTTTCTTATTTCTACCTTTTTATTTAATGAGGGGTTTAAAGTCGTCATTTACAGATAGAATATAGACAGATGCTTGTAGCTAAATCCAGTTCCTTTCTATGTATTTGTTATTACCCATTTTTTATTGTGCCAGTGCTTTTTCTAGCGCCGCAACGCTAAAATATTGAACAATATTTTGGGTCCCCCGTTGTTGCCTTAAGTAAAATTGTTAGACCTCTTGAGAAATAACGAAGCGTGCTTAGTACTTTCGTAAATTATTTTAAGAAGAACGGAACATTGCCAGAAATTAGGGACAAGATGGTGGTTGCGCGTGCGCACCAAGGCCACAATGGCTGCGAATTCGTATAAGAAAATGTATGGAGAAAAGGAAACTTTTTCAAATATATCGATTATGAGCTCACCGGTGTTCGGTGCACGACTCGAAACATGTTAAGTGCTGTGCAACCTTCGCATCTGGGTTAAAAATAGCTAATTAGAAGTAGGTTTACTTACTTCCCGAAGAAGCCACTTTTATCTCTCGTTGTACGCTCCATTTCTCCATACATTGTCTTAAAATCTTGCCGAAGTCATGCGAAATGCTCGTCGATTAGAGGATAAACCCTTCACTGAAGTAAATTTGCACGACTCGATATCACTTCTGCGATGGAAGATGTTTCCAAAACAGTCGTTAAAAGGACGATTTTTGCACTGGAAAATACTTCCAAAGGCGCATTATTTCCCTCAGTTTTCCATCTGTAGTCCAGTAATGGACGCCATAGTTGTGAATGGCACATTTCGGTCGGACAAAGCTTCACAACTCCAAACCTCACCGAATCGCCATTTTGTTTGTTGCTACAACTCTAGAGATGCTTCACGGGATATAAACTAGGTTCCAGGCATTCAAAAATCCTCGATTAGCCTACCAGGCTTGGTTTTAAAACAAAATTGTCACGAAAATGTCACGAAAGGCACAGCCGCGTACTGTTTTGTTGCTATCAGCCGCTCGGCCGAGTATAAACCTAACATTTTCTTGCAAGATGTTTCATTCCAGCTTTATTCTTCGTAAAACAGATCCACAGAGCTCAAATTATTTTAACAATCGCAGGGGATACGCTTTTCCTGACTACGATCGTTTTTGTCCGCCATTTTGGAAATGAGATTCCGCTGACAATTAATCACGGGCGCGAAATGTCCACTATTTCTGGAAATGATAAGATTTATATCTTATAGACAAATAATTCATCATGTATAGATTTCACTAACGAAAAAAGGCTAAGACTCTAGTCGTCCGTTTTCTATTACAGCAGATTAATTGTCACTTTCTAATTTTTCGTCTATTCACAACGTTGAAAATTATTTTCCAAAAAGGGTCGTCTTTGTCGTAGAAAAGTAATTATTTTGGACATAATTGTGTTTTCCTGTCCACCGCTCGATCTGAGACCATTAAAAATAAGTTGCGTATAGTTGATTTTAATTGTTATGAAAATGAGTTGCACTTGCTAAGTTCAGTAACAGCATATACAACTTAATTACCTTCTC
>NC_133206.1:4645555-4728055 GCF_958299795.1 Porites lutea
AGGCGATCTTGAAGAGTAGGCAAACGTGTGAGAAATTACCGTGTTTGTATGAGAATCTAATGTCGAATAATTTCCGTAAAAGAGACTGGGAAATGTATTGCCGCCAGATCACAGAACCTTCAAAATCTCTGAGCGAACAAAAACATCCGAGAGGGCGAAGGGTGGGGCTTAAATCCCTTAACAGAGAGAAAGCATAGGACCGTGATTTTCCTGCCTAGGCTGACTGCAGCCAGCATAAAACCAGATTTTTGCTTCCTTCCAGCGCTAAACGTTAAAAATACGCATTTGGGACCGGGTATGGATTTTAGAGGTCTGGTCTGAAAACGGGTGTGGAAAATGTCATTTTTTGGTCTGAAATAGTAGGGTCAGGATTTGGAGAACAGGGCGGCACAACCCTATCCTGTTCCAGGCTCCGAGATAGTTGGGCCCCCTGAATTGAGAAAGCGCGAAGACTGGGGAGAGAAGGGGCTTCCCCTTTTTCGCCCCGCCAACTTTTCGCGTGCCTTTTACTTTCGCGTCTTCCCCACTATCTGAGAGCCTGGAACAGGCTAGCACAATCCCACCAAGATTTCCAAGAAGTACCCCCCCGGAACCCATCCCCGTAACGCATCTTCATTTCCAGTTATTTAAGATATTCGATATTGGTCAAACAGAACCTCAAATCACACACAAAGCATGCGCATGCGTTAGAAGGTCACTCATCACGAGGCATATGAGGGTCTCAATGGGGTGGTGGCTTTTACGGTTATCGGCTAAAATTTTGGCTCTTTTACGGCTATCGGTTAATTTTTTTCAGTTACGGTTAACGAAAAAGTTAAAAATTAACTTCTTTTGTTTCAAAAAGTTAAATATTAATTAACCTGTATTTTTTTGTATCTTTAAATCAAAATAAAGGTCTTCGGATCATCTCGGGATGAAATAAGCTATCCTTTTGAAAAATTTTAACATTTGATAGATCATACTTTTTATAATGTATTGCACTTCTGATATTATTTTACACATAGAAATGTCAATAGTCAGTTTAAAAACAATCTTTGTGAAAAAGCAAAAGCAGACACGCGAACGCCCAACTCAAGACCGGGGCGCGACATTCATTATAACAGATGTTGGGGGCTTGTGTAGCTCGCTTGGCTTTTTAACGAGAGGACCAAGACTCTGTTCTTTCTCTTTAGACAGCAGTTTATTCTTCAAAAGCTTCTGACAACAACTCTACTACTCAACCGTTTTCACATAAGAGAAGGATTATTCATGTGAGACGGGTTATCCGTTTGATGATTCGCGTCAGATAGGTGATACGTCTTAATTTGGCAATGGAATAGTTTTAATTTTGAATAAACAATCCGCCTGACTTTTGAAGACAGGATTATCCGTTCCAGATAGCCTGTGTACAGCCGCCCCCTCCCCTCAAAAAAAAAATCGGAGAAGGGGTGTCTGTGGGGAGGGCGCGACTGTACACAGGCTAGTCTCAGACGGATGATCCATTTCTAGGTCTAGTGTGAAAAAGGCCATTAACAAAATTCCCGTTTCCAGTCTTTTTAATGATAGCGAAGGACTGTACGGAACGACTGTCTTGCCGTTGCCTTGTCCGTAGGCCGCATTGTTCCGCGCCGCTGATGCCTTTCGGGTCATGTGGTCCGAGCGAGTTCGCCACTGAAATGCCTTGGCCGAGATTGCGTTGGAAGACGCCGAAATGGGACTAGGCATGGCGATGTCTACCGTAGCGTCCGAGAAAAACAGGGAAATGTTGTTTATCGGCAACGTGTTTTACAAACAGTGACATCTCTGCGTGTTGTTTCACTTTCGCTATGGAAAAAATTAGTTCCCCAAGAAAGCGCCGGAAATGGAGCCTAGGTCTTGGTTAACACCTAAAAGGCGCTTCGCCTAACGTGCGTACTAGGGCGGATAAAGGTTGGGCGGTGAAACGAGCGCGTCCGAGCAAAAAGGTGTGATGCAGTAGACTGGGACTCTGCTTAGAAATGTCGCTTGTTTTCGACTTCGGTCAGGGCTTGCGATGTGGTTTGTCCATCAGACACTGTCGCTGTCACTGAATTATGGCGGCTTGATTTGTTTTCTTGCACTTCTTCCTCGTTCTTTGTGCTGGTAAGCTGTCTCTGAGAGGCAAATGTTGCTATTTTTTGAGGGAGGTTTAATTGGAGGAGACAAACATGTCTTTCAAACGTAGTTACTAAAACCCGGAACGACCCACAATGACCCACAACGATCCACAACGATCCACAACGACCCACAACGACCCACAACGATCCACAACGATCCACAACGATCCCACAACGATCCACAACGATCATCAAAGCATACTGATTAACTTTTGAATTTTTTTCAAAAATTGAAAAGCATACTGAATAGCAAACATAACGACTCATAGGACAAAATAAATGAGCAAATGTAGCTTTTCACGAGAAAGAATCTCCATTCAGAGACACATTTGTAAGTACGATCGATGTCTCTTCGGCCAGCCATCGAATAAAGATTTGTATAAGTCACATGAAAAGTTTCATCAGCTTTGTTCTCCGTAAACATCCATCTTGAGACTACTTAGGGTAATTTTCGTCTACATTCGTGCCGCGACGCGCCCTTTGTAGTAACTACGGTAATTAAATAGTGACAGGCCATTCACAGATCCCGCAAACGTGTCGCATAAACGTTATTGCTCTTCTACATGTAACGTTAAAGAGATTAACTACAGTTTGGCTTTAACCAGTATATCTCTTAATGAACTGCCTCTTTTATAAGAGATGATCGGAGGTTCTTTGAACATTTCTTTTAGCCTCTCGCTCGAAGGCGTAGTTTGAATATTGTTAATCAGTTAAGTTAATCAGTATGCTTTGATGATCGTTGTGGATCGTTGTGGGATCGTTGTGGATCGTTGTGGGTCGTTGTGGGTCGTTGTGGGTCGTTGTGGATCGTTGTGGATCGAGCGAGAGGCTACCCAAACAACTTTATAGATAAAACACTCTCGGAAGTCAAATTCTCTGACAGAAAGAAAGCTCTCCAAGAAAACACAAGAGTACGCAAAGAAATATTGCCCTTTGTAACGCAATACAACCCATCTGTGCCTAACCTAAAACACATTCTAATGGAGAAATGGCATCTTATAGAATTACAACCTAAACTTAAAGAAATGTTCAAAGAACCTCCGATCATCTCTTATAAAAGAGGCAGTTCATTAAGAGATATACTGGTTAAAGCCAAACTGTAGTTAATCTCTTTAACGTTACATGTAGAAGAGCAATAACATTTATGCGACACGTTTGCGGGATCTGTGAATGGCCTGTCACTATTTAATTACCGTAGTTACTACAAAGGGCGCGTCGCGGCACGAATGTAGACGAAAATTACCCTAAGTAGTCTCAAGATGGATGTTTACGGAGAACAAAGCTGATGAAACTTTTCATGTGACTTATACAAATCTTTATTCGATGGCTGGCCGAAGAGACATCGATCGTACTTACAAATGTGTCTCTGAATGGAGATTCTTTCTCGTGAAAAGCTACATTTGCTCATTTATTTTGTCCTATGAGTCGTTATGTTTGCTATTCAGTATGCTTTTCAATTTTTGAAAAAAATTCAAAAGTTAATCAGTATGCTTTGATGATCGTTGTGGATCGTTGTGGGATCGTTGTGGATCGTTGTGGATCGTTGTGGGTCGTTGTGGATCGTTGTGGATCGTTGTGGGTCGTTGTGGGTCATTGTGGGTCGTTCCGGGTTTTAGTAACTACGTCTAGCGACGCACCTAGGTCACGATTTCCGGTGTCGGTGATTATCGATGACTTGCATTTTAAAATTTCATGGCGAGTTTCTACTTCATTGAAAGCACGACAATTCGGTCGCATACAGCGGAATAGCTTAAAAAACAAGAATCGGTGAAATAGCCATATTCAAACTACCCCACTGAACAGCCAAGCAAGGCAGAGAAGAGGCGTACGTGACTGAAATATAAGCCGCGAAGCAACCGCGGTTACCTCCTATAAAATGCATTGAATACACTTTTTCGCTTATCCAGAGTACTTTCAAATCCCTAGAAATGCATTCTAAGCGGCGCTATAAAAGTTGTATCTGTTCGGTCGTCCTAGGGCAACTTCAATCTTTTCGAAATCACTTAGGGCCTCAGTATTATTTTCCCGAAAATTTTAGATGCAATTTTAGGTTTTACAAAAGTGAGAATTTTTCTGATTTCTCTCTCCATCGCATTTTCTAATCCGAAAATTTTAGATTTCCTTTTTCAACGAAAAATAGGCTAAGTTGGGGGCTGAAATGTGAAAAACTAAACTTTAGAAAATCGTAGGGAATTAACAATTGACAATGGGATTTCGTTCAGCGAAAAGCGAATAAGCCAAAGAGCCTTTATATAATCACTGCAAAAAAACGGTCCTCGAATTGTTAAAGCGACATTGAGGAGTATCTATTGAGGTTTATTTAGTTATTTGGACGAATCCGTTCGACCATTTGTCTTCGTATGCAAACAGGGAATGAATTAATGTTGTGCCAACTAGAAGCACAGGTTTTAGAACCAACAAGCGTTACGCTATTTTGCTTGAATTCTTAGGTGATCTTTGCCTTAAAGTAGGCTTTTGTTTGTCGGTGATTCCATTTAGCAGTGCTATTAATGTAATTTCTACAAGAAATGCTGCGCTGGTATAAAAAGTCTCTGGCGAAAGGCAATCGGATACTTCGACTGCGTTTAAATTACTTGGCTAGGTCAGAGCACGTACTGCTTTGAGCTTAATCCGTTTTATTGAAATAATTTTTAGCTCGTGTTTATCAAAAGCGCGTTCTAAAGCAGTTCAATTTAGCCATAAACGCCTGTATTCTGTATTTAATATAGCTCCTACTGCATATACTAACCGTTACGTACTCATCATATGGAAACATTTATTTGAAAGCATCGCACTTTTAAAACCTCGGTTTAAATAAAAAATAAAACTCGTGTATGTAAAACTTGGCTATTTTACAAGAACGTGTACTGTCGTTCGGAAAGTGTTTGACAGTCACATGAGAAAGCAAATTATTTTACAACTAAAAAGCGTTAATAATTGCTTTTAAAAAGTGATCTTTGCTTCGTAAGTAGAAATGCTTTCTAGAATATTCAGGTGCACATGCAATCGGATACTTCAAGTCACGTTGTATTTTTGCAAGTCCGTGCACAATGAACCGTTCAAAAAGATTTATATGTTTTTCTTTGATTATTGAACTGTCTTTTCTACACTAATTCAATTCATCCATGAGCTCGCTCCTAGGAGCCTTTGATTGCTTCTCCGAACAGATATTTTACAGAAAACAGTCGTTCGGTGCCCCTGCCTAAGCTCTATGACATTTTTTTTTAGGCACAACCTGTCTACCTTCACAGGAAGGGAGAAGGTTCTTTACTTTTAAGCGAATTCGAATTGATGTTGTTGTTGTTGTTTAATTAAAATAGTACTATTTTAATTAAACAACAACAACAACAACAACAACATCACATTTTCTTTATGGATGTCCCGGAGCTTTTCTCTATTCCACCCCTTCCCCCCCCACCCAACAACTAGAAGATGTTCACGCGCCATTTGCTTTTTAAATTCTTCTTATTTGTTTTAATGACATTGATTGCATGGATTATTACCTTTTCCAAAAAAAAAAAAATTGAAAAAAAATGTTACCCTCGACCCTCGACATGGTACCCTCGCCCTCGACATGGAACCCTCGACCCTCGACCCTCGACAAAAAGATAGACTCACTTTTTGTCTGTCGAGTGAGTAATGTCAGTTTTCAGTGGACAAAAACCTTGTACCAGTGATAATATTTTAAGCTATATCGCATTCTTTTTTACCCTTTTCAAGGGCTAAAAATATAATTAGTTATCTGTCATAACACCAACGACAATTTCTTGTGGGAGCCGAGAAAATGAATTTAAAATTACACAGGAATTGAGAAAACTAACACCGGTAAAATCTTCATGTCGTTAAGATTTCATTTTGTGAAATTTGAAGCATTTGAAGTTTATTTTCTCGGGCTCCCATTAGAACCTTTTCTAGGACTTCTAGGTGTTATTTCATGTAACTTATTACATTTTTAGCCCTCGAAAAGAGTAAAAGGGGATGCAATATGCCTAAAATTATTCTGGTACAGGGTTTTTGTCCACTGAAAATTAAAGTTACTCAATTTCCAAATGGATTCCGTCTTACAGTTCGATACAGTGTATTTTTCTTAACGTCATAGACAAACAAACTGCTATTTTCGCGCTGTAACGGCGTCTAACGTGCTGTTTTTCACCTTGCACAGCGTGATATTCCTATATTTTCATGTCATAATAGCAACATCAATCTTAAAACAAAAAAAAATGTACAAAGTTAAAGGCAAATTTTTCGAACGAAGCACGATTTACAATATGTCGCGTCTTAACAATAAGTAAAAATGTAAACTAAGATTTTATCGCCAAATTCATGTTTTTTCATTAGATTTCCTTGCAATTGATTTTTCAAGAACTCAATATTTTTCATGACCCCGTCTTGCCCTGAAGCTTGATGCTCTCTTAAAAAGTTTTATGACGTGAAAATGCATGGCGAATAAAACTTCAAAGATAGTAAGCACAAAAAAGATGATCTCTTTGCTTCTCTCCACTCCTGGCCCTCGCAAGCACGTTTACTAAACGCAGACTTGTATGAAGCAAGGTCCACAAAAATATCTTAAACTTCTTTTCTAAGGAGCAAAAAAAATATTACGTAACTTTGCAAGGCCATTCATATTTCAACTGCTTGTGCAGGAACAATGACGAAAAATGGACGGACTATAAGGAAAAGTAACCTTCAACCTTCTTAGAATCAAAAGTCACTCATTAGATTTTTAGAGTTTTTCCTTTTCTTTGGGATTTCTTCCAAGTTAAAAATGGAGGAAAAGCCTGTGAGAATTATATTGTGCGGGACATATGGGGTCGTATTAATTAATCTCACATTCAGTTTCTAATTAACTTTCTAACTTCAAGATCATGTCTCTCATTCACCGAGTCGTACACTTCTTTTTTGCATTATGTTTTCTTGTGGTTAAACTACAGGCAACTCTGGGGAAATAAGTAATACTGAACATTTGTAAAACCTATAACAGCATATTTTAAAGTATATAACATAATACTAAAATGCCTTCAATTTTGTAAATGTTGACATTAATTTTAGTCTCGTAAAAATCCATAAACCTTAGTAAATTGCTTGTCCTGATGATTTATTCAATGGTTTAAGCGAGGTATTATTAAAAGAGTTAATGAACAAGAGTTTAGAAATAAATGCCCAACGCAAAAAGTGCTGAGATCTACTAATTAATGATTTTAAAAGCATAAGCTAGAAAAGTGATAAAAGCGATGGTTTGATAAGACGCAGCACGCAATCTATCATGACTACTGCGTTAATAATGGAGTTAAATTCATGAGAAACACTTTTATGTCGTAAATCTTGGTATTTGCAGATACAATTACATATGGACATACTCGAGAAAAAATGAACTTTATTTGATTGTCAATGTATTCAGCACAAAATTCCGAATTTCTCCATCCGAAGCGAGCCGTCATTTTACGTGGTCATCCGGACTACCGGGCGAAGGTCTAGCCATTTGCAGGGCAAAGGCAATACCTTAATTTCAAAGTCAATATTTTAAGACCCTGAGTATTGGCTCGGCGCCTGGGTTTGCCGGGTAAATCGTATGGTGACTGCATTTCAGGCTTCTTACAAGACAAAATGCCTTTCTTTGAGTGAACGTTTTTCACCCAGATGAGCGAAGGGAGGAAATGAAGGGATTGTTCACTTTCCTTGCGACTTAGGGCCTTAGGAATGGAAATTTTGGTGATACGATACCCGAGGTGGAAAAAGACCCAAATAGGAAGTGTTCTCCTTCGTCAAACGCAACAACGTCTTGTAATTCTATATTTGGTTTGATTTTCTTTTCAAATCTCCTTGCGAATTACGAGACAATGCCATGAAAAATGAGCAGTTATGTTCCTAAAGCCTCGGAGTCGTCTTTAGGCTATTGTTACTGCAATGAATAATTAATTATATTAAAAAACAATTCTGTTCTACGTGGAATTCTGTCAGTGTTGTTGACTTTACTTCATCTGATGCTGATGAAAGTAGCCGTTTTCAAAATGAGTGAATGAATAAATGGATGAATAAATAAATGAACGAACGAATAAATGAATGAATGAATGGCTGCGCTTTTTAACTGAAAGATATCAATATAGAAACTTTCCCAGGCTTCGATAACGATAACAAACTTAGTTGTTAAGTTTTGGCGATTTAAACTAGTGAGAACAGTTTTAGAAAGTCAAAGTTTGCCTTTCCTTGAAAACAGAAATGAACTGACAAAATAGGCAAATGATGGCAAAGTTCATCATCTTATTTATTTCATTCTCACCTTAAGAAGCATTTAATAGAATTGTAATTTCGAGTTGCCCCAACCCTCTGTTTCAAAGCGAACCTGAGCTTGTTTCTAAGCTCATTTCCTGTGGTCGCTTAGGGGAAGTTCGTCTGCATTTCAGTTCAATGCGGTGTAAGGCAACCAGGGATACCGAACCATAGTGTGATGTGTGGATTTCTTTTTTTACCCATCTTGAAATACCATGCTATGAAATAAAGTTTTTTGCGTCCTTAATCTTTCAGGCATGTCGTGATGGTTTAACATGTGTGGTGGAACAACTGATCAAACAGAACCCACCAGCTTGTAACGAACAAGACAAAGATGGCCTCACACCGCTTCATCACGCGGCCAGGGGAAACTCTCTTCAAATTATCCAATCACTGTTGGACGCTGGAGCGGGTGAGGAAACCTTTTTGCTCGTTGAAATTATGATCTTAGGTTGCAAATGGCGTTCATTTCTCACTCTGAGAAACAAACCTAGTCAGAGGTCGGTGTGGGATTCTGATAACGTATTTCTGTATTACTTTTTCTACTTTATTAAAGGAACTGTGTCGTGAAAATTGTCAAAATTCAAACAGCAAGAACTACCACCAATTTGAGTGAAACTAAAAAATAACTGATCAAAACATGAAAAGAACGTACTAAAACCACAGATACATAATACAAAAGGAGACACGGATGGACAAACTGGTTCAACAGAAAAACAAGACTGAAACGGATTGCAATTGTGGTTTTTGAAAACTTGTTAGCTAAAACAGTTTTTCATTTTTGTTGTTTGCAACGTTTTATATAGTGCTTCGGAGTCATATTCGTTTGACACAGTGCTGTGATTTTTTCATTCACAAGTAATTTCTTATTTTTAATAACAACATGACCCAAAAAACCATGACAAAGCGGCTTTGAATAAGAGTTTTTCTTCATAGATGTCAATGCCCACGCCTCAAAGGAGAGTGCCTTCGCGACACCGCTGATCTGCGCAAGCAAGTTTGACTCACCAGAAGCGTGCCGTTTGCTCATTAAACGAGGTGCACACGTCGAGAAGAAAAATTGCAGTGGTCAGTCACCCCTCCACTATGCTTCTCGGAAAGGCCATGCTCGTGTTTTAGAGGTGAGTCATTAGAGCGAATTATCTTTTTTTGCGGTGAAAGACTTAACTGAAAAAACTTACAATACCCTCTCGCTGATACAAATAAACCGCTCAGTAAATTTTTAATTTCCATAGCGATAACTTAATTAGTATGAACGAAATGCAAAATAACCTCCTTTCAGTGGCCATAACTGATACCCATTTACATCCATCCATCCATCCTACCATCCACGCACCATCTATCCACGCATCCATCGATCCATCCATCCATCCATCCATCCATCCATCCATCCATCCACCCATCCACCTATTCACGTAAACAAAAATTGTGCGAACAACTGATAACTTAAAGCATCACATGAATATCGATATTTTAAGCAGTTGATGACGCGAGTAGCTATTAAATAACTATTTGTCGTTAGCACCTATTTGTACTAGTGACTATTAAAACCACGCTATGTAAAAATATGGTTTCGCAGGCAGGGTTTTGAAGCTAACTCGGATCAGTTCTCTAATATAACTCTTTTACAAACCATTGGCCTACGTACATTTAATACCCTACACTTGCTTATTTGACTTGTTAAGGTTCTTTTGAACGACGGAGGAGCACCGGTTAATCTGGAAGATAACGATAAAGCTACACCTCTCCATGCTGCAGCACAGGCGGGTCAAACACAAGTCATCCAAAAGCTGGTCAGTCATTCAATGTTAATTAATTTTAATTAAAAGACTTATTATCATCGCATGCAAATTTTCTTTCTTTTCATTGGCCGAGAGCCCACCGCTTGACCTGCAAGTAATTGCCTACAAATAATGGTCTGCTCATGCGCAAGGTCGTCTAATTGGGTTTGGCTGAAAATAATATTCTGCTCTAAATGAAACCTCACTTTTCTCCTTTTTGCGATCACTCTTGCGTGAAAATGGCAGATCGCTTCGCCTCTCGAAGATGTTCATTCTCGGTGATCGAATGATAAGACAATTATGAGCAGTCAGGATTATTCATGGAAACGAAATGTTGTGCCTCGTATAGTGGCACCTGGGTGGCACTATGAGTCAAATGATGGAAAAGAGAATTAACCGTGGCAAAAAAAAAGCAGTGCTGCAAAAATCCACTTGGGTTTTCACTCCGGAGTTAATTCTCTGTTCCATTATTTGTGGAAAAAGGTTGCGCTTATTCATGAGACTGTCGATAATAATTGTAAAACGTTCTAATTAACTTTACAAAAATGATAAAAACAAGGATTTATTGTAAGTGGAGCTACAAGTTGGTTCCTCATCAACCATGTCCCTGATCGAATGCTTCATTTCCCATTTCTAACTTTTCCTCTTTTCAAAAATGACTTGAGCAACCCTGAAATGGTCTAATGTTATTCGGAAGTGTTGGTCTAATCCTTATGGAGGGAGTAAATACTGGAGAATGAGCCAACTCACCTCAGATCGGAACCAAGAGTCACACCTGTGCCATATTTACGGAGATAAATTAATTAATCGACTGAACTATCTCTGTGGCCCATATGGATCGGCAGGGCTTTTGAAAAAGGAATTGCCAAGGACAGTCGATGTTTAGTTATAAAATTAATGAAAGCTGAACAAATATTCATTATCCATAGTGTGCTATGTTTTTGTAGATATTGTATGGAGCAGACATGTCTCTTCGAGATAACGATGGCTACACACCCTTTCATCTTGCGGCAAGAGAGGGTCATGTTGAAGCTTTCAAAGAAATGCTTAGAAAAGGTCAGATTATATTCGATCACATTTTGGAATTCTTCACAATCAAAGCTACATAAAGCAAATGTCACTTCATTTGCATAGGCTCGTATACTTTTCTAAAACCTCTTTTTTCAAAGCCCAGAATTAGTTAAATTATAGTGGTTTAACCCGTGAGAACCTAAGAATTTTCCTTCAAATGTACAAAAACCACGGCAAGCCACGAACATTTTATTGTAGTTATGATTAGGAATCTCTCTCATACATAATTGTCAACCATTTACGTCTGTATTAATTAATCAGTCTTCGGCTATTAGATTTGAATTCCACCGACGGTCTCTACTTAGCCTAGCTTAGCCTGCATAACAAGCAGGTTTCCAGTCGAGTTATTTCCCGGAAGTTGGAGCGAGAGTCTCAACTTTCTTGACTAACTCGAGCGGAAATGCTTGCTACGTAGCCTAGTCTCTACTTGCTCAGTCCCTTAACTGCTGTACAGAGTGGACAGAAGTCTATAAATGAAAAATATTTATCTCCGATATTTCTTTACCTACAGCCAAATATGGTGGATTATCAATCCGCAACTTGTTAAACAGCCCTGATAACTATGGGAACGTATGCCTACATCTGGCCATTAAACATAAAGAGGCAAGTGATAGATAGCGATTGCCATTTACTTTTGGTTTTAGTGTGTTCAGCTGTCAATCAATTAATACCTTTATTAAACTGTCAGCTGTGATAGTAGTTCATATCGTCTACGTGGAAACACTAAAAAGGGTGAGTAAATATATATACAGCACTGAAGTAAGGATCTTGAACCCAGTTTCTATAAAGCACAGTTCTGTTTTGTTTGCTGATTTCTTCCTGTTTGAATTTAACGGTGCTACACGAGAGAACCTTTCCTCTTAAGGAAGAATACCTCCACACCACATCAACATCTCTCTTTGTTGTATTTTTTAGATCATGCAACTGTGCCTGGAGGCCGGAGCTGATATAAGTACTACACAGGTAGGAAAGTCACAAATAAATTATTATTAGTAGTATTATTTGAGATGATCCAGAGACGTGTTTGAATAAATAAATTGGGTGAATGAATGAATGAATGAATGAATGGACGGACGGACGGAAGAATGAATGAGAAGATGGGGCTCTTTGAGGGAGGGTCCAAAATGATCTACCGCAAGCATTTGTATAAAAAGTTCCTACAATCTTTAGAGTGTTCAGATTTTTTCTGACGAATTTCTCAGGAGGACCTTTCGACTCCATTACATCTTGCCTGTAGTCAGGGTAACTTGGAGATAACCAAGCTGTTGGTAAACCACGGAGCAAAGATTGAAAGAGAAGATGGCGATGGATTAACTCCGTTACTCAGGTAACTTTCATTCAAAACCTTTTTAAACGACTTTTAAATGCAGATGACTGACAAATAAAGATCAGCAATGGAGGCCAAAGGAACTTGGAACTGTGTGCAAAAACTCTTCCAAGTAACTGTTATGGAGGACTCTGCTCCTAATGACAATTCTTGGATCGGCTTTGGTTTCATCTTTTCGTCCCCACTCCCCCTAGCAATGTTGCGACCAAAAAAAGATTCAATTCCACCCTTTCTGCTCAAAACTCAACTTTGTTTGAGAGTGAGGGGAGGAGTCGCTAGTTTTACTAATATCACTGGAAAGGTTCCAACACTTGTGACCTTCATTGGATCTTTGAATTTTTCAGTGTATAGGCAAATTTTGGCTCTCACGATATAGCTCCACTCCACTGTGGTCGATTGGCAAAAACCTGATCAAATGCGGGCTTGAACTTTTTGTCACTACCTTGAAATAAAAGATGATAAGCGGCAACGTTTGACCTGTTTTTATTACCGTTTACGCCACGGAAAATTAAGGGAAAACTCCTTGCTGGAAGAATATTTTAAAAGAGGAAATAAAACTTTTTAAAATGGCAACGGTTTTCTCCAACTGAATTTCTTGGCGTATTCCTCTTTTTTACCTTTTTTGTGTTATAAAGGTATATTCCTAGTGTGTGTGTTGTTGGTCAGTCTCTTAGCATCTCCAAGGAAAAAAAATTGGATGGACAATTTTTTATGTGCTAAATTTTCTCATTTCAGAGCTTCACTTGGAGGACATGTACCAGTCATTAGCTACCTTCTTGACCAGGTAAAAATATCCCGATAAATACTATATCGAAGTCTTTGATTTCTCCATTGATAACAGCCAACAATGATTCTTCTGTTAGGGAGCACGACTGTACCCTACGACAAACACCTGCACCCCCTCCCCTCTTATGTGTGCAGTCAAGCGGAGCCAGCATGACGCGGTCAAATTTTTCCTGGCCCTCGGTTTTCCAATGAATCTTACAGATATGAACTGGCGGACAGTTCTTCATGTAGCTGTGGCATGTGCTGATATTGAAACTGTGGACTTGATTCTGGCGGTATGAAAACTATAATGTTTATGGATATACATTAAAGGGTGCCTAGCGTAAAAACATTTTCTATTTTTGAGAAAGGTGAGACTGTAAAACACCAAAGTTAAAAGTCATAAACAGGAAAATGGAAAAAGATGGATTTATAAAAGGATTTTTCAATAGCGAGCTTCCAATTAAAACCTCTCTTTCGGCTTCCACTGAATATAGATCATACGGGCGTCTTTTTTATCCTCGGAGAACTTGGGACAGTCAGTATTGATGGCAAGATTTTTATTATATTTCTTTGAAATCCTCTGCACAAAAACGACGGGAAATTTCCTTAAGCCTTGTTTTTAGAGAGGACATGAGTACTTAACAAAATTTTACGACAAACATTCACCCTTTAAGATCCCTTCCCTTCCACTGTTCATGGAGCTTGGTGGTTAGCCTTTTGTTGATCTGAATTAAATGGCAGCTGTCAACTATCAATGAGGGACAAAAGTGTTGAGACACCTCCATAAATGACCCTTTTTTCGCGCATAGTGGATGTATGTATCTATTCCCTTCCCCTGTGTACTCCCACCCCTTTCTCCCAAAAAACTACGTTGTACTTTAAACCGTCAAGTCTGTCTTCAATAACAAACAACGTTGATTCGTGGGTGGGGGATTTACGGCGTTAAAACAGAATTAATTGACAAATGAATGAAATTGTTGATAAAGCGGGTTTTAGATACGTGTGTCAACTACGTTTGTCCATTGTTTGTTTGGTTTCAGAGCGGAGGAGATAATCTTTTGGAGAAAAAAGACCAGTATGGTAAAACAGTGGTACATTACGCTGCTGCCAGATGTAACGTGGATGTACGTATATTAGTGAGCTTAGGCAAAGACGTTGTTAATCGACGCACGTCAAATGCTTTCGTCAAATTTTGAGCAAATCGTCTCTATGAGAGTAACGAGATCTAGCAATACAAATCTGGTAGAGTTAAGCGATTTCCAATGACTTAAAACTTGGCACCTAGGCAACCAAACTGCTTTGTAATCAATTATTTAGTTACCCAACAAATGCTGCGCCTTGATAAACGTCATTCAGCCATTCAAAACTGCTATGATATAATCGATCCACAAATAATGGGCGTGTGTCAAAACTGCCATACCAACGTTGACTGCCAAAAAATAGAAACGGAAAGGAAAAAATCTGCTAAATTCAATACCTTGTAATCTTAACATACAACGTAAAACATGCTATCTTAATGAATTTTTTCTTGTCCAAATGAGATCTCACAGCTTTGTTTTCATGACTCTGTCATCTTATTGACTTTGCAAATTAATGAGATTTCTTCATTCGCAGAAAAGGTTAAAATGTTCCCCGTATATACTGCTAATATTAACACAGTGGGAACAGGGGACTGCATCCTACAAGAGTCTTGTTTCCCATTTATGTCCTGAGACCTAAAACGAGTTCTTATGTGGATCATTAAGTTGATTTCACTTGCTGCTTAAATCGTGGTCTTCTCCTTGAAAATTTTTTTCCTTAAGTCATCATAATGCTGTTTTTTTGTCTTCAATGAAGCCAACGCTTCAATGATTTTTTCAATTGAGTCTGAGCATTTATGATTTCCATTGAAACTACCAACAGGTGATATGACCTTGTTCTAGATTTGTTTACCACTTCATGAGGAGCCGCGTAGAGTCCCTTTTCTAATTATCTTGAGTGACGGTTGCTATGCTCAATTTCCTGTTAGAATTTTACCTCCGACCTCGTGCATGTTAGCAGGGGTCAGATTAGCTGTCATCGGTAGTGATCTTCACAGAGGCGATGAAACAATTCTAAATTTCGCAACTGTCTGTTAATATGGTTAAAACAATACAAGGTGGGGTAAATACATGTAAATAAAGTCGAGCGCGGTCTTTTCAACTATTCTCCGGATCGGATCAGCCCGATCAAGCCATCTTGTATGGAGTATATGTGGGTTACTTTTTGCCGTTTCCTGGTCGAGAATTTCTGTGTTGATTCGCGATCAAAATCGCTTCCCTTAGAAGCGATTGGTATTTCAAGAACATTTAAACAGATCGGACAGGTTAGGAGAATTCAAGCTTCTCTTCTGAAAACCGGAGATGGCCACTCTTCCTTCTTCACATTGGTTCAAATGCGAGGCCAATTCAGCCTTAGATCAGTAGGTTTACCTTGCGACACATTAATTCTGGTTTGTATAATGACTTGATTAATCGTAAGACTCCTTGAAGGTAAGCACAGTGTTCGATTTATTTATTTCTGCTTCGAACATATCCGCGCCAAAACCTCCTAAATGCCCGCCAAATTTAATGTGGCGCTCCCGATCGTACAGCTCGTGTTTAGGAAGAAACAGGCCCAGCACAACTTCCACTGGAGGCAATTTTGTGTACAAAAAGTACCCTAAAAAAGAAGTCGAAAAGCTCTATTAATTTCGTGCGACGTTTTCTTGATAAACAAAGGAATGTGTTGAAAATTATAGACGTCCGTGTTTTATAATACACATACACACGTAGTGGCCAAATTGCTATATCTCTGACCTTTTTTCAACTGTTTTGTCTGTTGCCGATGTTTAAATGGTTCATCATGATCCAGTGCGATTTATAGTTGTCACTTCATGCTCAGATCTTTGTTTCAATTAATGAGAAAATTATCTTACAGTTAAAACACTCTTTGCACAACAATAAGGCCAGTAATTATCGCGTAATATTGCGTTGTTGCATGCGTTCTCAACACAGCCGGACGGAGCTCTGCCTATGAAAATAATAGTTTTCCTAGTATCGAATAGGCGGATATGACTCCCACTTGTAGCAAATTGTGCTACAAAGCCATTAATAAGGGCTATTCCATGCAAGTATAAACCTCGTAAAAGCTTTTTATTTTGATCAAAAATGAAATGAAACGCGTTAAAAATATCAGAAGCTCGTGTTACCCATACCCCTACCGACCTACCTAAGGTACTTCACAGATAGAGGGCTGAGTGTTAAATTTGCTCGTTATTTGTAAGGCCCTAAATCTAAGTAGCTTTCTTTTTCTCTTAAAATTTTTTACGGAGGAATCGAAATGAGTTTTGGTTGATTGGTTGTGTCCATCGCAGTTCACCCCTATTTGTTTTTTTTTTTTAATAAAATACGACTGCGCAAACGGTCTCTATTATTTTTCACAAGCAGAGAGCTTTGATATAATTCACCGAAAACAAATTCATGAACATGGTTCAGGGTATTCTGTACGTGCTTTTATGTTGGGTGTGTCGCCTGATTAAAAGCGAGCGATCGGGTGAGTCGCCTTCGCTTAGTGCAAGAAGACTTTGTAAAACGTGTATATTAAATGAGTCCTTCTGTAAAAAAAACGAGGCCTTAGGAAAGTTTATAAGGTAAAATAGTCTTGGAAAACGGTTTGCCAAATATATTTTTCTTTTGTTTGGGACTTGCTAAGATTGTATTGAGTCAACTAAACGCTTAGAATTCATAATTGAACTTATTCTTTGAGTGATTCAAAACAAAACTAAACAACGACCAAAGTTCCGTCTGCACGTGCTCTTCTGGGTGAGTCGCCTGAAAAAGCAAGCGATCGGGTGTGTCGCCTTCGCTTAGTGCAAGGGAACTTGGTTGGTTATGGCTCGTGAAAAATAATAGAGACCGTTTGTGCAATAGTATTTTATTAAAAAACAAATAGGGGGAACCGCGATGAACGCAACCAATCAACCAAAATTCATTTCGATTCGCCCGTAAAATTTTTTTAAAAGGAAAAGAAAGCTACTTAAATTTAGAAATATAAATTTCGGGGGAGCAGAATTAAAAGCGGGACTATTCCCTTTTTTGAGAAAAGGCCGGTGAAGTCTCCTATTTAAATTCTGCTCTCCAGAGAGAGCTACTGTAAAAACTATTTGAATTTATAGTTAATGTAAATTCTATTAACTTTAAATCGCTGCACTTCGTTCATCTTCGGTAAATAAATGCATATTGATTCTGAGGTATCCCCTGTTTGTTGCAAAACTCCTCTACACCGCCACAAGTTTTCCAACTGATGCACTGTTTTGGAGCGATTTTCATTCTATCAGGTTCTATTTTTTAATTGTGTTCGTCTCATCAGCTTTTTAGTAATGTGTGGTAAATTGAGCGGTTGACAGATATGTCGGAAAAAGCTTCACAGGAGGCCACGAAAAGAGATTCGCATTTCAGCTCAAGTATGGTTTCAAGCTGTCAACGGTCTATGCTTGGCTGAATTTAAACAATGGCCTTCTGGTCAGATGGGGGACAAATTTTCCCCCATATTTCGGTCGCTAAGGCTTGCGGCTCGCCATGTTTTGCCTCAAAACACAACGTCTCTGGAAATACGACAAAGGGAACAAGAATCATAAGACGGGAAAATCTTAGATCTGCTTAATATCATGTCGTTTTACTAATTTTACAGATCATAAACCGCCTCATACTCGTTGGAGCAGATGTCAGAGCAAAGGACAACGATGAAAGAATTCCACTTCATTTGGCTGCAGAGTTTGTAATAATTCAATTTCTTAATACACTATTGTTATTAAAAAAATGAGGTAACTCTTTACACATGTAACTTTTATTTTATCAGGAGCGGAGTCGTTTGTGTGGTGAGAGCTCTCGTCAGCGTATGCCCAGAATCTGTTAATGACATCGACTACGGTTCCCGTACGCCTTTACATTATGCCGCTAGGAAGGGTCGTGTAGCGGTGGCCACACACTTACTAGAGAGTGGTGCAGCAGCCGATTACAGGTATAAATTTATAACGGAAACTTTTGGGTACTTACTATTCAAACAAGGAAGCCGGGAAGATCTATTGCAAATACCGTATTTATTCGAATAAGCGCCCAACCTCGAATTAGCGCCCACCTCGAATAAGCGCCCATCCTGAAGACAGAAAAATTTAATAAGCGCCCAGCCTCAAATAAGCGCCCACCCCCACCTGGCCTCCCTCCCCCTCAAACTCTAACTCAAATAAGCACCCACCCCACCCCACCCCCTTTCTGGTCCCTCCAACCCAAAAAACACTAAATAAGTACTAATAAGAGACTTGCCAGAAGAGGGAGTTTTCTTCAAGGTATTTTACAGAAACCTTGCTTTGTTACATCTTCGCGTTTTATTATTACCATTTATTGTATTGTTGCAAAATAAACATACTACACTTGCTGGAAATGGTGAAAATTTAATAAGCGCCCAGCCTCGAATAAGCGCCCAGCTCGGATAAGCGCCCACTCCCAAGGTCCAAAAATTTAATAAGCGCCCAGGGCGGTTAGGAATGGTTGTCCCCATTCTGCAGGAAGAACTTCAAGAAGGATGGTCTGTCGGGTAGCAATTTTGATTTTCACCTTCATCTGTGCAAGTACAATGGAAATTTGCACGTTATCTAGAACAACTCCAGTTACCTTAGGGGTCCCGCCATAGGTCATTTTGAGTTTAAGACTGGGCCCAACTGCACCGTAGGATTATCTTAGGAGTCGGATTTTCCCCAGTTTCCTGCACAACTTAGTAATAACCAATAAAAAAAAAAACGTAATAGCGCTATCAAAACATTCCCATAGTCAGTCTTGTGCTCAGCTTTAAAATGGCCATAATTAATCCCATTTTCCTTGGTTTCCCTTTTTTTAGTCACCTGGCTAATTTGCACCCGTTCATCCCGTATTTTTGTTACGGTTGTTGAAACAAGAAGCGGAGATTGGGATAAACATATATAAGAGTTTGTTAGATTAGAGGGCCTGAGAGAAGGCGCAACGTATCATTCATTATTATGATATCCTACTAGAGGTATCCTGTTATGGATGACCGACATTTGTTTTCTTTTGTAGAGATGACGATCGTCATACACCGCTTTTTCATGCCGCGTTGGTTGGGTGCCCTGCTACAGTTGAAACCCTTCTTCACTATGGAGCGGATATCAACTGCCTGGAAAAAAGTAGAGTGAGTAGGAACCTGTGTACTTAATATGCGCATAGAATATGCCGGATATGCAAGATATCAAACATTTTGCAATTCACGGTCTACGCTTTCTACAAAATTTCATGATAATTAAATGCCGTTGTCATTATATAGGGCCATAATTTCAGGTCGATTGAGAGGCAGCGACAACTACAGAGATCCCACAAAAGGGAATGTATTTTGGACGGAAAGATGGCGACGCCCGTGTTGATGAGTCCAAATTAGGGAGATGGCTTCCCGGTCTGCTTTAACTAACCATCGACCGGTTAGCTCAGATGGTCGGGTACCTTATCAGAGCAGAAGGTCAGGCCTCGATTAGCGACCGAACCGAATTTCGAATGAATCATTGTGTCATATATGTCTACTGCTATTGGGCAGATCTGTGCCCTGTAAGACTGGGTATATAGAAAAATGTTTGCCCGTCTCAGGTACAGTATTCACAAAGCTCTCAAATACTTCTATTGTGATTGGCCTTCCAAAACAAACCTCAACTATTGTTTTCAGGGATAGGGACATTGTCTTGCTCATTTGTCCATTGTTTCGTCACGGAGCCCTCTCAGGTACCGGCAGCTCACAGACTGATCCTTAGAGCGACAAAGAGAGAACCGCCAATGCAGGCTAGAATTATACCTTAAATTGTTTGTTTTTGTCTTATCTCTTTTATTAACGTGATCATTGCAGAGGCCTCCAGCAATATTTGCGTCCTATTGTGGAAATTTGAGCGCTCTCAGAAAGCTTATTCAGCGCGGAGCAGATGTAGCACTCGTATCATCAACTGGGTTCAATTGTTTGGATGTAGCAATCAAATCTGGAAATACAGACGTATGCATGGAGTTAGTGCAAAACAAAAAGTATGAATCTCAAACATGTGTCTATAGTCCCGTAAAACGGAACCATAAGTACAAAATTTTCGTCTTTAAAGATCACAAACAACATGAAATTTAGTTTTGTTGATGAATGATCTGCTCTTTTTAGTTTCACCAACCGGATCAAAAGATAGAGAACTATTTTATACTGGCATAGGAGATAGCTCCACAAAAAAGATATTGCCCAAAACCAACATTTTTCCAAGAACTCTAAAACAAAAGGTTTCAGGAAAGTTAATGAAACTGTAAAAGGCAGGTCTTTAGTACAGACCAATGAACTGAGTTAGTTTCAATGGACGCTCATAATTTGTTTTTTCCCAGAGGGGATGAAAGCCTACTTGAAGGAATAATCATGACTCTACTCAAAAAATCTATGTCAAAAACCAAAATGTTAAGTCTGTCGTTTAGATACTTAAATTTATCCCAGACAGTATCTTTGATGATTTTAAAGAGTCTTTTTGATTGTTCGTAGATGGCGGGAAATGCTAAGCAACATAAAGTTGGAGGGAGTGACTCCTATGCGAAGACTCATTGAAAAATTCCCAGAAGTGGCTAAGGTAAAAAAAAGAGAGAGATTTATTCTTCTGAAGTTTTTCTTTCTCAGAGGCTTATCTCGTTCATTGTGTTTGTGAAAAAGAGAAAATCCAAGAAATAATATTAGAAGAACTTATCTGTACCGGGGCGGAAAGGCATGAGTGGAATTATAATTATTTCTCAAATCATTTGCTATTTGGCCTGAATTTAACGATGGATGATCTTAGTACAGAAAGAGAATTGAAACGCATTCGATATTACGCATGCTATGACTCTAAAAAAATCGTTCTCAAAACATCTGTGATGAAATGAAAGTCGCCCTCGGCTTGATCAAATGAAAGCAAAATTACCAATAATTAACGCCCCCTCGAATAAATGCGGCATCCAATCAAAAAAATGATCAGAATAATCAGGCACTACTTGGCAATCTACACCATTCAGAGATTTACGATTCTATCCAACCAAAATAAGGGAGACATTTGAAATTTTTGTTTTTTACAAATGATTCACTGTAACTAATGTCAGTGATTTAAGAAATATGATTAAAAAATAAACGCCGCATCAGAAACTCTTAAAAATTTCAGTGATAAACGCCGCGGCGTTTAATCGAGTAAACACAATAATCGATTTAGAAAAAAAAACAGGGCCTGTTTTTACGCAACTTAGTAAAGTTTTCTTTTTCTCGGTAATAATTATCGTATTTATGAACACCTGGTATTGTTTTTAACTGAGATGAAACCTTTGTATATTTGGATAAATAGTCGGGATTTCATTTTTTTTTTCAGGTTGTCTTGGACAAATGCATTGAACGCTCGCCACATTTAGACACTGATCCAAATTACACGGTACGTTTTTATACTTTACAAGAAAGCTTACATAAATGTTCCAGCAACTGTACAGGGCAATAAAAACAGTAACCTTTCGTTTTTAACGCTACATTTTACTTTTTTCTTTGTCTTCAGATCACCTACGATTTCTCTTTAATTTTTCCTAAAGAAGGAGAGAATATCGATATAAACCAAGAAAGATACTGTGGCGCAAAGGTAGGAGGTTAATAAAGGCTGGTTTTCACTAGTGACGGCGTCGGATTCGTGAGGCTGGGTCGTAAAGAACGCTTATGACTCGGTAAAAATCAAAAATCGGCCCAGCAAGCGGGGTAATAAGAGCAACAGAATCAGAATCGGAAGAACCGGAACGTTTCCATTTTCTTCAATTCGCACTCCGCTTATGACACCGTCGTGTACGATCTAGTGAAAACCACATTGCCGGAGTCGGAAGCAGAAGTGGAAGAATAAACCAATCACAATGCTCATTCCCAAGCTTTGTGATTGGCTTACGGTTCTTACGCTTCTGCTTGCGACTTCGAGAACTTAGTTTTCACTTGATTGTAAGCGACGGAGTCGTTGTTTTCACTTGATCGTAAAGTTCTACGCTTCTGATTACGACTTCGACTCCGACTGACAATCTGCCTTATTTCAATAATTTGAAGTCTATGTAATGACTCACCTACGCTATGGAAAACGAATATTTTTTCTATTGTTTGTAAAGCATTCCTATCCCGTGCGAGGTCAGCTTTCATCCGTTCACAAGACAACAAATCCAGAGATTTAAAAAAGCAATTCCACTTTTGAGATATATTTGCAAAATTGCTTTTTCGAGGCCTATTTCATCAGATTTGTGTGAGATTTTTTCCTAGCGAAACGAAGTTACGTGTGCACGGAAGGCGAATCCGGATAGGAGGAAAAACGTCAATATCCCTTTTCAATCAAAAATGGATGCATATTCTTTTGAGGGTCTTAAAAGGAGCCTCAGTCGCCCATACACATCACAGGGGAGACTGAAGCATGGCATGTCGTCACGCAATTCCAAGCGTTCTACGCCAAAATGAGAATCATACTAAGGAGACTTGATTAAAAAATCCTTGCCAGGGATTTTAGTAGCTTCACAGCTAATGCCAAGTTAATGTGTGAAACCACCGTATACAATAAATCTGCTCAAATTCTGATTAAAAAAAGACCTTAAAGTGTCAAAACTGGTTTAACAAAAATGAAATGACTCATTGATGAGGATTGCTATTAGCCAGTCGAAATATACATTGCGGCTCAATGCAGTCGTTTTTGTTGTTTGATCGGTTCCGTGCAGTAGTCTATTTGACATTTATATTTTTAGCTTTTTAGCTACATGCCACCAAATTGTCGGTGCAGAGTATTTTGTTTATTCATTCATTTATCCATTCATTAATGTTTGTAGACCATGTTAGACTGGTGCCGTGAGGATCTGCTTTTTCATCCGCTGACCAGAGAGATGGTTCGAATGAAGTGGTACGTACAAGTATGTAGGCTGAGAATCCCACTTTAAAAAGACATTTCTTCAGTGTGGCTCAATTTTTACTTTGCCTTTGAGGGGAATAAAACTACTGGTCGCAAAACAGGTGTCGCAAAAAGACTTCATAACTGTGAAATTCTCTCTCGCCACTGAGACGATGTTGTACCTTCTCCCCCCCCCTCCCCTGCCTAAAACAATTGTACATATAGCCATTATTTCCAATTTCTCCTGAGTAATTACAGTCGTCGCAAGGGAAATCAAAGACATTGGTTATGCCAAATTTTGGGGGGTAAACAAGGTGCATTATGGTCTCGGTGAGAAGAGTGTAGTATGAATTTTGCGCAGTTGTTGAAATGAAAAAACAGTATAAACAATAACCATTATATACCTCGTGCCTTTCTCAAGAATTGCACCTTCAAGGTTTTAAATCTGAAAAACCCAGTTCGGGGAGATCAGACAAATAAGGCTATATCCACTCTATATCGGGATAGCTTTTCGCTCCGACACCAAAAGCTTTTCAAGTAACTTGCTGCGCTTGGATAATGTCATAAATAAAACATATATAAAAAAATAAGATAAATAAACAATAGCTAAATATTTCATACAGTTTAACTTATTAGGAAGTAATGAATGATGTATTTTTGTTTAGGCGTCATATTGGTCTGACAGTGTTTTTCTTTGGTGCTCTGTTGTATGGTATTTTCTTGGGATTGTTTTCCCACTATCTATACTGCGTTCACAGTAAAACAAACAGCTCCTTTGCTAACCAGCACACACAGAGCTATGATCCACAAAAGGTACGTAATGCACACATATTGAACACCTTATGAAGTTCACACAACGTAGTATTCTTTATTGCTTCCACACTATCTGTTTCAGGCTCTCGGACAGTAGGAATGACGCGAAAATGAAAGGCACACGAAAATATGAGTGCGTGATTTGGGAAAAGGGGGCTGTGGTAGGAAAAAGAAAGGGAACTACAATAGACCTTATTCTCGATATCCGCCATCTTTGCACGCGCTTTAGGATTGGTGGGATAAAAGCAATGTCACGTGGTATTTCACGGGCAAACAAAAGAGAAAATTTGCCAATGCGAGAAATCGCACTCGACTTTGTCTATTCTCTCAAAACGAAACGACGATTTAATGGTCATGCAAACTGCAAGTTTGAGTTTCGAAGAAATTAACGTCATTATTGATTCCTGTGAGGACATCTACGGTCGCTGCTGCATCCAAAGAAAGAAAAAATGATCACTTCCACACCATAATTTGCTATTATCGTCTTTAATAAAAAAAGTTGTTCATTTCCTGTTGTCAAGAATAAACAAACTCGACCGCGATTTCTTGTATTGGAAAAATTTACCATTTGTTTGCCCCCTGAGAAAGCACGTGACATCGCTTTTATCCGATGAGTTCTTAAGCGCGCGGAAAGATTTTTTGGTATCGTGAATAAGATCTATTGTAGCTCCCTTCATTTTTCCTGCCACAGCCTACAGGTCGTCTATTCGCTACATTTTTGTCGGAAATTTCGTAAGAGCCCCTCATTGTTCAAGGTATTGTCTCCAAGTTTCATTTTCAAGTGAATAGCAGTAAGTAACAATGCATTTGAAATATGGAGAAATGTTAAGCTATTGCAGCCTTTTTTACGGAAATTATTCGACATTAGATTCTCATACAAACACTGTAATTTCTAACGCCCTTGCCTTCTTGTCAAGCTTAGTATGTTATAAAGCGCCCTATAAATGAATAAATTATTATTTTTATTATTATAAGTTGGCTTCCAAAACCGTGACAAGGTCTATGGAAGTGTTTCGAGGCAAAACACGAGGGCGAAAAGCTGTTTGCGTACGTACAGACGATGCATTGCGTTTTTCAGAACATTTTTTTTCTCCGAAAGTTGTGTTATCAGGGCTGCACTAGGAATAAATTATTAGTTGTTAAGGCCCAAGTGCCTAAAACTGAATTGCGTTGCTCTTTTAGAGTTGCAGAGAAGAATTGTTGTACCCTGAAGAAATTGTTATTGCACTCTTTTGTTTGGCAAATCTTGTGTTTGAATTCTGGCAGTTGTATTATGAGGTTAGTATTAAACGTATTTACCAATTAACACTGAACCTGATTTTGCTCGAAAAATGGTGAATAAAATTCATGGACAGCTGGACATGCATATCTTTCATGTCGTTATATTTTCTTGAACGGAATCGTAAGTAGACGTCGGTTGTTCGCAACTTAAGTTTAAAAAATTACCCATTAAGTACCTTGCCGCACGAGTTGCTTGCAGTTACTGGGCCAAATGGCAAAAATTAGCCTGCGTAGCAGGCGATTGGAAGTAGTGAGCGAAAGAGAGAACGAGCGCGCGCGAGGTAAACAAGCGAGGGGTGTATCCTTCTCACGCGCGCGTTTTTTCTTGAGCCCACTACTTCCAAGTGTCTGCTACGCAGGCTAGGCAAAAATATGCCATTTTTGAGACGAGAACCCCATTCCCATGTGAAGAAGGTCTTAACGTTTCTATGACAAAGCTGGGATGTATGCTTGTCGTTATACATTTGCTATGAGTACTGGTTCAGTCCCTAGGGATCATACCCGCAAACTTCCGCTCTGCCAAACATCGTCCTATAAGATGAGCTACCGGTTGACATAAGACATTGCAACTGGAGGAAACTTGTCCTTTTTAAAAGGCATGACCTTTTTTGTGCTAGAGACACCAAAATCGTTTTAAGATGACTTTAACGTCTTGTATGAAAACGGTACGCATTCATAACATCTGACGACTTTCACGTCTTCTGTTTAAAGTGCGTCGTTCAGACTCACTTAACAGACGACTTTGACGTCTCAGACGGTAAAAGGGTTTAGTATATAAAAATGGGAGGCCGTTAATTGCGACGCATTTATGACGTGCAGAATTAACAACAGGAAGGCGTCAGTGTTTTGTCTTTTTTGTTTAGGAACGACTTAAACGGCTCTCGCATAAAAAAGGCCAATTTGAAATTTTTCATTTCTTGTTGTTCTTGTTGTTGTTGTTGTTATTTTCAGCGCTGGATGTACCTAGACATGATCAATTTCTTTGAAGTGTCCACCTATACAATGACGCTCATCACCATTCTCCCTCCGACGGGAGGAATTGAAAACACAACCCAGTGGGCGACAGGTGTTATTGCGTTGCTTCTGGCCTATGTAACATTTCTTGCCCAACTACAGCTGTAAGTCTCAAATCTTGACGCACTTTAGGTTTTCCACTTTTCAATAGTTTTTTTGCGTAATGATTAAGCAAAACAAGAATTTTGCACGTGCATCAAGCCTTTTTGTACATTTCTCCATTTCTTTGCCTTCACTGCACGACTACGACTTGAAAATGCCTAATTTTACGTTTTATGGCGGACATAAACTAGGGAGGACGAATTTTTCTTTCTCTTTCTAAACTTATGTGAGTCACCCCAAGAAAACATCTCCAGGGAAATTTGCCCACATTTGACATTTTCAGCGAACTGGAATAAACGCGACAAAGTTTGAAAAAACGCGAATTCATTTTAAAAGTAACGCTTTCGCTGAAAGTGACGCTTTCGCTGCTGCACCTTTCTAAATGTACATAAACACGTAATTGTCGCCAAACGCGGAAAATATACATCTGGGCCGAATTGTTCGAAGAATGGTCGAGATCATGATAATTTATATATTCCGTATTCACAATTAACCCAGGATTAAAACTGAGCTAAGATTAATAAAACAGGGGAAAAAAAGCACTACATGCTTAAAAGACGGTGTCTGAAGATATAGTCTGGAAATAGTTGGTAGCAGCAGTTAAAATTATTACTGTTCGTTTTTTTCCTCAGACTCTTTCGTTCAGGGATCTACGTTACAATGCTTATTGAAGTCTTAACATCTGTGTTTAAGGTATGCAAAGCAAAATCGTACTCATTTATATAATGAAAAATAGCATAATGAATTTACAGACTCATTAACAAATTACCCTAGCGAAAAGTAAAAGGAAACATAATCCCAAATCTGTTTTAATTATCTGTTATCCGGAGACACGTCAAATTGGTGTAAATCTATTCGGTACTCCTTGATGTCTGAATCTTGGGTAAAACACTCACTGACTCACATTGGGATACTTCGTTCTCCAGGTGATAATGGTGTTCTCAGTACTTTTTCTTGCCTACGGACTGATTTTCTTCATTCTCTTGGGAGACGAGGTGAGTGCAATGAGAGGGCGTATCTTTATATTACTCCTTTAAACCCCAGTATCCACATACAAATTCTCCACACAAAACGTCATGCAATTAGTAACCTACCAGGCGGGAGACGGTCTAAGAAATGACTGACAAAGCGACACAAACCCCCCTCCTCCCCCCTTGGAAGACCTCATTCCTAAGCGATAAAATCATTGGCAAGAAGAAGATTGCCTTTCGATCCTGAACACCCCAACTGAGAATAATATTTGCTATAATTTTATACCCGTTTGCGAAACGATGGACGAGCTCCGCTTTATCTGAGCGTCGCTTTCATTCAGAACCTAGCCTGCGTGGCAGGCGTTTGAAAGTTTTGGGAAAGGGAGTTTTTAAATTAGGCGCGAGAGAAAAGCAGGCGTTTCCCTACCTCCTTCCCGCCTCGCGCATCCCTCGCGTTTTGCGTTTCGCGTTTCTCCCTTTCCCTTCCCTTTCAAACGCCTTCCATGCAGCCTATACAGTACCCCCGGGTCTAGACTCCCTTACTCTGAACCGTATCCATTTGTACCCAAGCTAATAACTATTCTTTTGTTTGTAGCTGTCGTACCAGAACCCGTACATGTCTGTCCTAAAGGTGTTTGACATGATGGCTGGAGGAATTGAGTTTAATCATTACTTTGTGGAGAAAGAGATTCCCATGCCAGACCTCGCTCGCTTTATCTGCTTCTCTTTCATCATTGTAATGTCAATCTCGCTCATGAATCTTCTGGTAAGCTCATACTAAGGCCATTTATACGACGAAATAAGGGACGGTGCAATAATTATCAGGAGGGGGGGCTGAAAAACTAGAGTTATCTAGCAAAAACTTAGACAATACCCCCCTCCAAAACAAAAAAAAATTAGTTCTAACCCCCCTCTGTGATGTTAAAAATAACTTCGCACCCCCTTCCCCCCCCCCCCCCCCGCCTCCCACCACACTGGTAAACTCAAAACTGGACTGAGCTGCCATCACAGCTTCAATAATGACAAACGGTATTATGTAACATCTAGTACCGAGAAGGATGTTGATCGCTTGATTGAAGATTTAGACAAAGCATTTGCTAAGTACGGGGGTGCTTACCAGATTGGCTCAAAATCTAAAACTTCTGAAGCCAGAAAGAGAAAGGAGCAGAGAAAAAAAATCAAAGAACAGGAGATTGAACGCTTCAAATAACAGACGAGAAAGAGCTTGCATTATGTTTAGATCCTTGGGAGGAGAGCTTGTTGAACTTTGTTATGAGCCAGATATATATGGAATTCAGCAAATCGATTCAGTCGATGAAGAAACATTACTTTTATTCACACCAAAAACCGACAAAGCTTGTCTGTTTGATTCCCATTGTTTTATGGGGAAAGCTGAAAAACAAGTTCATGATTTTTGCTTTACATAGGATCGGCTCAATTAATTAGAAGACTGGTTAAAATTGATCAGTTGTGAATTTGCTTTTCATTTCGATGGAATATTTTCAAAATCGTTTAACAGCTGTTCGTATTGATATTTGTTACAGTCTATCATCATGCCTGTATTGAGAATCTTTTATTGCGTTTAATTTTATTTACATGTCGAATAAAACTTAAGGCCTCCCCTCCGTCAAATGAGTGATTTTACTTTGAGCCCCCCCTATCTTGGCAGCAATTTTATGTAATGCCCCCCCTCTAGTTTTTCGCCCCCCCCCCCCCCCTCCTGATAATTATTGCACAGTCCCTAAGACGCGAACTTTCCGTTTAAACGGCACATTTCGTCTCAAATAAGACGCGGCTTAGCTAAGACGCGTCTTATTAGATAAGACATGCTCGTATAAATGGTACAGTTCGCGTCTTATTTTTCCTCGTATAAATGGCCCTTTTAAATCAGGTTCAGGGTAAAATACCATCCTTTTCTTTTTAACGTTAAACTGGATGTTTTACTCGCAGGAGTTTAGTCCACGTTCGCCTAAAAACATACTCAGTCTTCGTTATACATCAACGCTCAAGGAGATCTTTTGGTCAGAGTTCAAAAATCTTGCAATTGGGAATCTCAGATTAGGGCGACTGAGGGGTTTTGTATAGCCAGGAGAGGGATCTTAATAAGGCAAACAGGTTGCAGGTCATGGTGAAATGATATTTCCAGAAACACATACAAGTGTCAGAACTGTGCCACAGACTTAAAATATTGAAAAAGGTATTACGCCGGTGAGGTCAGGGACATAACGTGATAACGTGATATACGCGTTTATCATTTTCATGGTTAGTCTAACTCTAGCTCAGTCAAATGTGCAGCATACTCTCCTAAAGACAATGGTTACCAGCCTCCTAAGTTCGTTGCAGACCATTTTTTCTACAGTAAATCTTCCTTCCAAGCCGTCTGCCGAACTATAGCGTTCCGTTTCTTAATAAATAATAAAATTATTTTAGTTAATAGTCTGCGCTGGTTTTGCAAGAGGTTTAACTATATGAAGATTTTTTGCATACTAAAGTAAGCAGTGTTGGGAAAAGTTTACCCTCTGTAATATCTGAAACTTATTGCTACCCTTTTCTGTAGATTGGTTTAGCCGTTGGAGACATTGAAGCAGTTCAGAAGACCGCAGAACTTAAGCGCCTCAAAACTCAGGTGAAAATCGGGCCTCAGTTTAGTTTATTCACCTCAAATTAACAATAACATGCTCAAATCAAGAGCCGTTCCATGACGATTTATATACCTAAACTTCTCACTTCGTACAAAGGAGTGTAAGCTCTTTCTCTGTTGCTACGTAGATACCTCTTTCCTATAGAGATCTATCCGTGAGCAGTACAAATGTACACTTTTTTATATGAAGGTAGACGATTTTTCTTGACTTAGAGGGTAAAGTTTTTTAAGCGTCCGGTTACTATGAATGGACCTTCCTTTAAATAGTCTGTTCTTTTTGAAGATAAAATTCATTGTTTTTGTATCATTTCAGAGGTTCGTTTTAGTAATTATAAGCTCATTTCTGCAAAACTGAAACAAGTCTTTCCACTGAAAAATTGGCTGCAACTTTTTTGTGGTGGCTTAAAACATATGAATGAACTTTCCTATATGAGTTGTAAAAAACTTCCACAGTTGGCACAAGAAAAGAAGAGCCTATTCCATTCATGCTGAAAAGCTTGACATACTGGCCTTGGGTCCTTGAATATTAAAGAGCGATTTTAACGACTACATACATACTCTCAGTTTCCTCAAACAAACTTTTCTAAGATATCTTTCCTTTATCTAGCCCCTTTATACGTCAATGTATTGTACGGTCTACAATGTTGAACTAAATTTTCTTTTTTTTTTTCAACAGATAGAATCAATATATCAGTTCGAAGAAAAGTTGCCCAAGCGCTTCCTGAAAAAGCTTTACGTGCCTCGCTTAGTTATTCGGCCGAACTCAGGTTCCAATACTTTCTTAAATAAATTAACGGTAAGAGCTTCTCAATAACAGGGACCGCGGAGACCATTTTAAAGTGGTAGGGCTAAAAAATCTGGCCAATACAAAGAAATATTGAGGTCAATGTTTCGCCATTTATCTTGTATTTGCGCGCCATCTTGTTTACAACCTCAACAAATATAACATAAACGTCCTCACGTGTTATACCATCCAATATAGCCAATATGTTAAATAAACCTTCCTAAAGTTGTTACTTTTTGAAGTGGCCAGCACTGCCAAAGTTTCTCTTGCGGTTCTCATCACGGGAAACAAACTCCTGTGGGACGTCAGCTATAGAGAGACACTGTTCTTCGCTTGTGACCATTCGACACTAGTAGGTTGCTAAACCTTTCGTCACCCATCCTAGATCGAAGCCCCGGGATTTACAGCAAGCAGCTTAGTTTGGACCTCGTGAATTAGCCGTTTTCTTTTCTGGTTCTGGAAACGTTAACACCGCCAACAGGATTTCGTCAAAACATGAGTTCTCCTCCTTTAACGGTAACTTCCAAAATATACTTAGTTGCCCAGGTAGCGCCCCTTGTATCAACATCTTCGCTGTATGATGCTTCAAGAGATTTGAACTCTGCCTCATAGTCGTCACCATTAGCAGTTGTAACTAAGAGGGTCTCCATCTGGGCGTAGGATTCCGGAGCTGAAGCTTTCCTGATTAAAGCGCTGATCGATAGCACTGACGATAAGATCAATAGCCTCATAATAAACCCTTCCAAAGTGATCTTAGGCAGTTTGGGGGTAGCTTGGTGCACCAGCACCAACCTCCAATCTGGACGGAGGCAATCACTTTCTTGGAAGCGTTGGTTAGACAAGCAGGCCTTCACTCTTTCGGACAAAATTAGCATAGAAATGGTCGAAGCTTTGATCAGTGCGCATTTTTGTGAGCGTCTCCTTTGTTAGATTTGCCAGGCGTTGTCCACTGATAGCAGCCACCTTAGTACCCTGATGATCTTTAGATAGATTATCGATGTGTGAATAAAGCTGCTCTCCAAGATGCAAACCAAACAGAAAGTCAAATCGTTCCATTTAGACCTCAAATCCTTTTATCCTTGCACGCACAAAGGGTTGTAATCGTTCCAGACAAGCAAACATCCCACTTTTCCATAAGAACTGCATAGTTCTCAAGAATTCGTCGAAAAAAAAAACTGGCTGTAACCGTCCACCGTTTTATGGCAAAGTCCAATAATTTTACTGGAATTTTTTCCATGTCAACTGGAGTCCTATTAAAAAAAGTGGTCCTCCGCGGTCCCTGAATTAAGAGACCGTAAAATGTTCAGAAACCTAGTAGGAGTGTTTTATCAAGTTTTTAAAAAATATAAAAGAGACGGTCAAGTTCTTTACACTTCAATAATAAAACAGGAATTGTGGGGTTGAAAGGCCAAAAAAATTTTGTTTAATGTCTTTCCATTCTTCGGCGATAATCGCCGGCATAGCCTTCGTAGGTCGCAGGACCAGAGTTGGCTATTGCTTACTGGTCGGCGAGAAATTTCAATTTAAGTCTTGCAATTCTTCTCGCGGCTTTACAGCCTAAGGAGAAACAACGAAAGTACCCGTGGAATGAGGCTAAAGCACGCCGCAAATCTGGTCAGCTACGCAAGCTATCTTTATTGTTTTGATTATTTTTCCTCGAAACCCTTAAAAAAATTAACACTCAACCGATAATCGATGCCTGACCTAACCAGACTTTTTTGTCCGACTGAATTTATCAAAACAACTGGGGAGCTGGGGATTTGTAAATTCGTTGTATATATGAAAGTGGACCAAAACAAACCTATAGGATTTCAGTAAAAGCAATGTACGTCAGTTCTCGTTGACCGCTCTATTTAGGCTGCCGATACTGTCATTGATCTGTAATTTTTACTGACTCGACTATAAGTATGACCCTAGAACAATGGACCTCTACGCATGTGTTTCAAAAGAAACTAATTGGGAGCTATAACATGAATTAAATTTGTGTTTTAGTGGTATTTAGGCATGGTAGATTATGCACCATGGCGGCTGACAGAATCCAGTCAATCTGACAATGAAGACAAGATGGCTGTCCTCCAGAAACAACTGAAAGATCATAAAGACTGGTAAACAGAAAGTTTGAAATTGTAATACAATGTGAGGTAGCGGGAAGGCTAGGTGTTTAGGCGACAGATTTCAGCTAGGAGTCCGTCCTTAGTACTTCATGCCCTCTGCTATGAAAACTCCTTTGCCTTGCTACCACACATATTTTGTTGCTGTTGATCTTTTTCCCTTCCAGTTGTGACTCTTGTGTTTTTTTAATCATTGTAATAGCACTTTAAAAAACGTAGAAATGCAGAATAATAACAGCTGACGCAACGTTAACTTAAGCTTTACTTAGCAATTATAGACCTTGCACGGCGCCATTTTGACGAGCAGGCAGGCAAATCTTAGGGCGGTTACCAAGCTTCATACAAATCTCTTAAAATTTCGGTCACGCGCTCCATTCTACTAGCAATTCTCAACGTCTTCTTTGACTTTATCGCACTTGGAAATTTTAGCTGTGTGGTAAAAATTATCCCGTCCTTCATCAAATAAGTCAGTTTTGGCGCCCTAGCACGATAGCACGTGGACCCTACGATACGTGGAAAACATAACAAAGTTAGCCAAGTTAGTCAGGGGACGAGTGGGCGAGGCATCCAATCAGTTACTTGGCGCTTACTCTGAAGTCTTTCAATTTGACCTGTTACCATGCCTCCTGGGCAAATCACCGGGGATTTGCAGTTTTTCTCTTTCTTGGTGGTCTATTTCCCACCCCTGGGCACGCAGAAGGAGACAATTCCCCACACCCCGAGCTCCGATAGACCTCATATACGTTTTCTTGGAGTACATCTTTTTGAGAGCAATAGTAATTTCCGTACAATAGTAAAACGAGACGTTTTCAGAACTTTGATAAACGTTTTCTGGAGTTAATTGTCAGAAGGGATAGAACACTAAAAAGTCTGGTATCCGTTTTCATATACAGTCTACATTTAAGTTGTCTCATTATTAAACTAAAGGCTAAGGAAATATATATATATATTTTTTTCCATTCAAGTACGCACTTTACGCAAATTCGTTTGAAATTTTAAAAACATACCTTCAAATAGAAACTTCAATGTTGATAGACCATTCCTCTCCAATCACTGCCCGATAAATTCCTGCGTTTTCCCTTTAAAATACGTGGTCTTGAGTTCCGTAGCTTCGTGCAAACCGCCCGAGAAATAACACGTACTTTGCAATCAAAGAGAAGTTATTTTTTATTTGCCCCATTCCCTACCCTCGGGAAACCCACGGGACAGGACCGCTTCAAACAATTCCCCAACCCGGGGCTCGAAGAGCTGGACTTGCCGCGGGGATTGCTCGGGGAGGATGGTAACAGGTCAAATTTAACCATGCATAATGCTCGATGTCGAGACTGCTTTGGACAATAAGAAGTCTCACCTTTTCCTCAATCCGTCGAGCGAAACTCGAGGGAGAATCTAACGCGACGGCCTCACACGCGCCGACTCGGGGTTGACGCCCTTATTTCACAATTCTCTCAGCTTCAAAGTTTTTTCCAGGGGTTGATGAAACAGGCCTGCAGAGAGATGGGTGGGAATAACCTAACAGACACTTTATAGAGTACAAATGGTAAAAAAATACAAATGAATGCTGATACACTTTTCCTTTCTTATTTTCTAAGTTTTTTTTTTTTTATGTTGATCTTTTGTTTTTCAGCATCACATCGTTAAGGACGGAACTGTATTCCCAAAGGGCAATACTCGAAAGTATCTCTAGTCAGTTAGGAGCCAGGACGAATGATGGAAGAAATCTGCTGGACGACTTTTAGATCACAGAATCCTTAAAGACCAGTTTCGTTTCCAAAGATCATTAACAGGAGCTTTATCCTGTACAAGGGATACCGTATTTACTAGAAAGAGCGCCGCATCTTCCCATCAACAATACGTAGCCTTGGACCAGGCTCCGCAGTGGAGGAAAAAGACAAAAAACAGGCTGAAACAATATTTTTTGGGGGATTTGCACAACCCCCCCATCAAAAATCAAATGGTCCACCCCTAATCTGAACACATGATGCCCACCTCAACAAATATAATGTTCTTGATTGTGTTATAAAACAACACAGTATGTTGTCAATGAATAGGATTTATAGTCATCTTGCCTTTTATCCTGTGAATACTGAGTTGCAAACTTATTCAAAGCTCAAGGAGAGAACACAAAGCGCCGAGTAACTCAAAGAATGAAACTAGCTCAATAAGAGCATAGCATAGAAATATTTTAAAAAGCTGCATAAAACGGACAACAAAGACGTGCAAATTGTTTTGCAACGTTGCTGCAAAACGTTTGAAAAGGTGTTGCGCGTTTTACGCTGATCCACGTTCAAACCTGTCGGTGCAACAAATAAGGTTGAAAGGTTGTTTTTCGTGGGTGGTAAAACGGGCAACATCACTATTCAACTCATATGGAAGCAAAGTTATTACAAAACAAGTGGCGCGTTTTTTGTTGCCCGTTTTATCTTACCTTATAATAGAAAAAAAGTTAAAAACTAAGTGAGAAAAGAAAAGTGCTTGACGCGTATTATATTTTCCTCTTCTTATCATGAACTTCAAAGTTTAATCACCTACCGAAATGCTATCAACGAAAGAGGCAGAAATGAAACTTGAGCTGATTTTTTCCATTGATATACTGTCATAAATGAGTAAATTTTCGATCGTGCGTCAGTCCCTTGAGGGAATGTCCATTGTTTATAAGCGGGCTATTTGCAGTAATTTCTTACTATTGGGCCGATAATCATCAAATCTCCGCAACGACAAAGAAAGGAGACTCATATAAAGTGTAAACAGGATAAAATGTATTTTCATAATACCCGGGGGTTGTTTTTGTCTTCCACTGATCCCGAACTGATGGCATAGGACATTAAATATGTAAGGTCTTTTTAGACGGCGACAAGTGACTAGAACTTTTTTTTTTTCATGCAGCTTGTTTGATAGCCTCCTAAGCAGTCGTTTTTAGGGAAGCTCTCATTTTGTCCCTAGTTCCCCTGAAAACGCCTGCGTAGGAAGGTTACTTGTTTCAAGAACAATGCAAAAATATAACACCAGATTTTTAATAAGGTGAAGTTGCCTTTTTAGTTTGATGTGATTTGACACTTAGGTTACTAAAAACGGGCAGCTTAATAGCCACTTGCAGTGGTCACTTTGCATATACAATTATAAAAGAGATGTCACAAAGAAAACTGTCAATGTCAAACGAGTACATTTTACTTTTGACTAAAAAGTAAACTTTATAGAAAGCCATCGAAAATCGAACAATACGGACCAGTAACTGATAACTCCCTTTCTTTAGGAACAACTGCTTCTTTTTTCATCGTTACCTAAATTTTTTAGAAACTGTTTCTGACAAATTAAATTTTTTTGCTGGTTATAAATTCTTCTCTGAAAATATCGAGTCAGTAGAGTTTTGTATACTGGCTTGACCTTTGTGATAAATAATTCAAACGTTTTATAAACATGCAATAAAAAGGTTAAAAACAAGGGAATTTTCTTCAATTTTTTGACTTTTCAAATTTTCGTCTTGCGGTCAAGTGATCTAATAGTTAGTGAGTGAAGTTCAATGTTTAGGTTTATTCTTTTACTCAAAGTCAAACCACATAATTACGTTTTTAAATTGATCTAAAACTGAACTACTAATACATGTCATACGTGTCATTTTCAACCAAAAAACATTATATTCCCAGAGGCTGTTTTATGTTCAAATCTGAAAAACATATATATTGATATTAAAGGACATGAGGTAATCATTTATTCCAAAATTTGCTGACACCGCTGAGATATAAGAGAAATATTCTAAAACACTAGGTGGGTCATGCTGGGATTAACATGAGCAAGCCTTTTTTGTTTGTTTTCTGCAAATGCCACCATCGCCTTAATTAAATGAAGGGGACACAGATAACATTAAAGTATAAATAAATAAAGGTTTATTGAAAATTCGTATCCACGGAATTTAAGAAATCAGCTTTATTTAATGTGCACAGTCGGGCATCAAAGTGGAACTTAGGAGGAGTTCGCGTCACCGAAAGTTTCTCGGTGGAAACTACAAACATTTGACAACCAAAAATATCATATTTTGTAAGTTTAAATCTTTCATTTTCTAATGACGTAAGAAATTTTTCTTATTTCTACCTTTTTATTTAATGAGGGATTTAAAGTCGTCATTTACAGATAGAATATAGAAAGATGCTTGTAGCTAAATCCAGTTCCTTTCTATGTATTTGTTATTACCCATTTTTTATTGCACCAGTGCTTTTTCTAGCGCCGCAACGCTAAAATATTGAACAATATTTTGGGTCCCCCGTTGTTGCCTTAAGTAAAATTATTAGACCTCTTGAGAAATAACGAAGCGTGCTTAGTACTTTCGTAAATTATTTTTAAGAAGAACGGAAATAAGATTTATATCTTATAGACAAATAATTCATCATGTATAGATTTCACTAACGAAAAAAGGCCAAGACTCTAGTCGTCCGTTTTCTATTACAGCAGATTAATTGTCACTTTCTAATTTTTCGTCTATACAACGTTGAAAATTATTTTCCAAAAAGGGTCGTCTTTGTCGTAGAAAAGTAATTATTTTGGACATAATTGTGTTTTCCTGTCCACCGCTCGATCTGAGACCATTAAAAATAAGTTGCGTAGAGTTGATTGTAATTGTTATGAAAATGAGTTGCACTTGCTAAGTTCAGTAACAGCAAGTACATCTTAATTATCTTCTCCTATGTTTTCATTCTATTTGGACCAACCACTGATTAGATCGGGGACTCACAAAGGTGTACCGTGATCATTTATCTGCATGATGTCAAGTAAGATGTTAGTCGACTCCGAGTACATTCAACTGGAAGGATTAAGTGACAGCAGTGAAATGTCGCTGCGTTTGAGTCTGTTGAGTGGAAGAAATTCTCGAAGAGTTTCAGATAATTCTTTGGCGCAAAATTCACTTCAAAGGAGCATAGATGAAACAGTGGAGCGAAACCCATGCAAGCGCGTGGGACTACATCAGGTACGACGTCAAAATAATACAAAATAGTAAAACTCAATCCTTTGTTACTTTAAAAAATACAACTAGGAGAAACTTTAGTATTGTACAGATGTAGTTACATCACGGGAACATAGTTCTTACTCTTTGACTTCCAGAAAGTATTATAGATGAAATTAATTTCTCTATTTGTCACCCTCAAGTAAAAACTCTACAGGTTCAGTTTAGACGCAATTACTTTGAGGAAAAAAAAAACAATTTGAATTACTTGAAGCCTCACACTCCACTAATTACATGTTCTGGTTAATGTAATACTTCGCATGACTAACGTTGTGAGAGAGAAAGCATCTTCCAGTCGAGTATAAAATGAATTATATTCCAATTTCGAGTATGTTATCTATGTCTAAAGTCATGGACTAACAGAATCGAATGCCATTGTCAATCACTTGGAGCATGTAAAATTCACTTTTATAACAATAGCAGCGCAGCTGAAGTTATTAAATATCAAAAATATTTCCAGTGACATACTTTTTGTCTGTCGAGTGAGTAATGTCAATTTTTAGTGGACAAAAACCTTGTACCAGTGATAATATTTTAAGCTATATCGCATTCCTTTTTACCCTTTTCAAGGGCTATAGATATAATTAGTTATCTGTCATAACACCAACGACAATTTCTTATGGGAGCCGAGAAAATGAATTTAAAATTTCACACTCTGGAATTGAGAAAACTAACACCGGTAAAATCTTCATGCCGTTAAGATTTCATTTTGTGAAATTTGAAGCATTTGAAGTTTATTTTCTCGGGCTCCCATTAGAACCTTTTCTAGGTGTTATTTCATCTAACTTATTACACTTTTAGCCCTCGAAAAGTGTAAAAGGGGATGCAATATGCTTAAAATTATTCTGGTACAAGGTTTTTGTTCACTGAAAATTAAAGTTACTCAATTTCCAAATGGACTCCGTCTTACAGTGTATTTTTCTTAACGTCATAGACAAACAAACGGCTATTTTCAAGCTGTAACGGCGTCTAACGTGCTGTTTTTCACCTTGCACAGCGTGATATTCCTATATTTTCATGTCATAATAGCAACATCAATCTTCAAACAAAAAAAAATGTACAAAGTTAAAGGCAAATTTTTCGAACGTAGCACGATTTACAATATGTCGCGTCTTAACAATAGGTAAAAAATGTAAACTAAGCTTTTATCGCCAAATTCATGTTTTTTCATTAGATTTCCTTGCAATTGATTTTTCAAGAACTCAATATTTTTCATGACCCCGTCTTGCCCTGAAGCTTGATTCTCTCTTAAAAAGTTTTTTGACGTCAAAATGTATGGCGAATAAAACTTCAAAGACAGTAAGTACAAAAAAGATGATCTCTTTGCTTCTCTACACTCCTAGCCCTCGCAAGCACTTTTACTAAACGCAGACTTGTATGAAGCAAGGTCCACAAAAATATCTCAAGCTCCTTTTCAAAGGAGCAAAAAAATTGTTACGTAACTTTGCCAGGCCATTCATATTTCAACTGCTTGTGTAGGAACAATGACGAAAAATGGACTAACCATGAGGAAAAGTAACCTTCAACCTTGTTAGAATCAAAAGTCATTCATTAGATTTTTGGAGTTTTTCCTTTTCTTTGGGATTTCTTCCAAGTTAATAATGGAGGAAAAGCCTGTGAGAATTATATTGTACGGGACATATGGGGTCGTATTAATTAATCTCACATTCAATTTCTAATTAACTTTCTAACTTCAAGATCATGTCTCTCGTTCACCGAGTCGGACACTTCTTTTTTGCATTATGTTCTCATGTGATTAAACTACAGGCAACTTTGGGGAAAATAAGTAATACTGAACATTTGTAACACCCATAACAGCATATTTTTAAAGTATATAACATCATACTAAAATGCCTTCAATTTTGTAAATGTTGACATTAATTTTAGTCTCATAAAAATACATAAACCTTCGTAAATTGCTTGTCCTGATGATTTATTCAATGGCTTAAATGAAGTATTATTAAAAGAGTTAATGAACAAGAGTTTACAAATAAATGCCCAACGCAAAAAGTGCTGAGATCTACTAATTAATGATTTTAAAAGCATAAGCTAGAAAAGTGATAAAAGCGATTGTTTGATAAGACGCAGCACGCAATCTATCATGACTACTGCGTTAATAATGGAGTTAAATTCATGAGAAACACTTTTATGTCGTAAATCTTGGTATTTGCAGATACAATTATATATGGACATACTCGAGAAAAAAATGAACTTTATTTGATTGTCAATGCATTCAGCACAAAATTCCGAGTTTCTCCTTCCGGAGACGAGCCGTCATTTTACGTGGTCATCCGGACCACCCGGCGAAGGTCCAGCCATTTGCAGGGCAAAGACAATGCCTTAATTTCTAAGTCAGTATTTTAAGACCCTGAGTATTGGACCGGCGCTTGGGTTTGCCGGGTTAATTGTATGGTGACTGAATTTCAGGCCGGCTTCGTACAAGGCAAAATGCCTTTCTTTGAGTGAACGTTTTTCACCCAGATGAGCAAAGAGAGAAAATGAAGGGATTGTTCACTTTCCTTGCGATTTCAGCTAGGACCTTAGAAAAACGAATTTTGGTGATGCGATACCCGAGGGGTAAAAAGAAACTCAAATAGGCAGCGCTCTCCTTCGTCGAACGCAACAACGTCTTGTAATTCTATACTTGGTTCGGTTTTCTTTTCAAATTTCTCTGGGTATTACGAGACAATAAAGTCGTGAAACATTTGCAGTTATGTCCCTAAAGCCTCGGAGTCGTCTTTTGTCTTTAGGCTATTGTTACTGCATGAATAATTAATTATCTTTAAAAAAGGTACTGTTCTACGTGAGATTCTGTCAGTGTTGTGCACTTTACTTCATCTGATGCTGATGAAAGTAGCCGTTTTCAAAATGAGTGAATGAATAAATGGATGAATAAATAAACGAACGAACGAACGAATAAATGAATAAATGAATGAATGAATGACTGCCCTTTTTAACTTTCCCAGGCTTCGAAACGATTGGCGATTTAAACTAGTGAAAGAAGTTTTAGAAAGCCAAAGTTTGACTCACCTTGATAACAGAAATAAACCGACAAAATAGGCAAATGATGGCAAAGTTCATCATCTTATTCAATTTTCACCTTAAGAAGCATTTAATAGAATTGTTATTTCGAGTTGCCCCAACCCTCTGTTTCAAAGCGAACCTGAGCTTGATTCTAAGCTTATTTTCTGTGGTCGCTTAGGGGAAGTTCGTCTGCATTTCAGATCAATACGGTGTAAGACGACCTGGGATACCGAGCCATAGTGTGATGTGTGAATTTCTTTTTTTACCCATCTTGAAATACCATGCTATGAAATAAAGTTTTTTGCGTCCTTAATCTTTCAGGCATGTCGTGATGGTTTAACACGTGTGGTGGAACAATTGATCAAACAGAACCCATCAGCTTGTAACGAACAAGACAAAGATGGCCTCACACCGCTTCATCACGCGGCCAGGGGAAACTCTCTTCAAATTATTCAAACACTGTTGGACGCTGGAGCGGGTGAGGAAACCCTTTTGCTCTTTGAAAGGATGATCTTGCAGAAGGTTGGAAATGGGGTTCATTTCTCACTCTGAGAAACAAACCCAGTCAGAGGTCGGAGTGGGATTCTGATGCCGTATTTCTGTATTACTTTTTCTACTTAATTAAAAGGGGCTGTATCATGAAAATTGTCAAACTTCAAACAGTGACAACTGCCACCAATTTGAGTGAAACTAAAAAGTAACCGATCAAAACATGAAAAGAAGGTGTTAAAACCAGTTGTCAGATACATAATACATATATGTACAAAAGGAGACAGGGAAGGATAAACTGGTTCAACAGAAAAAGAATACTGAAACGTACTGCAATTGTGGTTTTTTGAAAACTTGTTAGCTTAACAGTTTTTCATTTTTGTTGTTTGCAACGTTTGATATAATGCTTGGGAGTCATATTCGTTTGATACAATGCTGTGATTTTGTCATTTACAAGTAATTTCTTATTTTTAATAACAACATGATCCAAAAAAAAAGACAAAGCGGCTTTAAATAAGAGTTTTTCTTCATAGATGTCAATGCCCACGCCTCAAAGGAGAGTGCCTTCGTGACACCGCTGATCTGCGCCAGCAAGTTTGACTCACCAGAAGCATGCCGTTTGCTCATTAAACGAGGTGCACACGTCCAGAAGAAAAATTGCAGTGGTCAGTCACCCCTCCACTATGCTTCTCGGAAAGGCCATGCTCGTGTTTTAGAGGTGAGTCATAAGAGCGAATTATCCTTTTTTGCGGTGAAAGACTTAACTGAAAAACTTACAATACCCTCTCGGTGATACAAATACACTGCTCAGTAAAATTTTTAATTTCCAGAGCGATAACTTAATTAGTATGAACGAAATTCAAAATAACCTCCTTTCAGCGGCCATAACTGATACCCATTTACACCCATCCATCCTACCATCCACACATCCATTTATCCATCCATCTATCCATGCATCCATCCATGCATCCATCCATCCATCCATCCATCCATCCATCCATCCATCCATCCATCCATCCATCCATCCATCCATCCATCTATCCATGCATCGATCCATCCATGCATCCATCTATCCATCCATCCACCCATCCACCCATCCATCTATTCACGTAAACAAAAATTGTGCGAACAACTGATAACTTAAAGCATCACATGAATATCGATATTTTAAGCAGTTGATGACGCGAGTAGCTATTAAATAACTATTTGTCGTTAGCACCTATTTGTACTAGTGGCTATTAAAAACACGCTATGTAAAAATATGGTTTCGCAGGCAGGGTTTTGAAGCTAACTCGGATCAGTTCTCTAATATAACTCTTTTACAAACCATTGGCCCACGTACAATTAATACCCAACACTTGCTTATTTGACTTGTTAAGGTTCTTTTGAACGACGGAGGAGCACCGGTTAATCTGGAAGATAACGATAAAGCTACTCCTCTCCATGCTGCAGCACAGGCGGGTCAAACACAAGTCATCCAAAAGCTGGTTAGTCATTCAATATTAATTAATTTTAATTAAAACACTTATTATCATCCCATGCAAATATTCCTTCTTTTCATTGGCCGAGAGCCCACCGCTTGACCTGCAAGTAATTGCCTACAAATAATGGTCTTCTCATGCGCAATGTCGTCTAATTGGGTTTGGCTGCAAATAATATTCTGCTCTAAATGAAACCTCACTTTTCTCCTTTTTGCGATTACTCTTGCGTAAAAATGGCAGATTGCTTCGCCTCTCGAAGATGTTCATTCTCGGTGATCGAATGATAAGACAATTATGAGCAGTCAGGATTATTCATGGAAACAAAATGTTGTGCCTCGTACGGTGGCACCTGGGTGGCACTATGAGTCAAATGATGGAAAAGAGAATTAACCGTAGTAAAAAAAGGAGTGCTGCAATAAATCCCCTTGGGTTTTCACTCCAAAGTTAATTCTCTGCAGGCCCGTAACCAGGATTTTATGTGGGAGGGTGCTAACGAGGCCAAAGCGGACCCAACTACGGAAATGTATTTTTTATCGTCTGATCCGTTTATTTAGGAAAGCAGTAATACATGAGAAATTGTAACGGCAAAGTACACGGTAGGAACTGAATATTACATTTTTCGAATACAACTGTTTGAATTTAGTTATAAAGGAGTAATTTTACGATGTAAAATGATACATCAAAATACTGCGGAACTAATCCGTCAGAACAGTTCCGAGCTCCAGCCTCCGTGGGTGTAGCGACTAAATCTCAGAGCATAATAATGGGATCAAGACTGGTGGACATTGCGAAAGTGAGTATGATTTACCGTTTATATCTCGCTGTAAAACTGTAGTTAACTGAGATAGATCTGAAGTCGTGGTTTCAGCTGGGCTGTCATCGCAGACTACACTGTCATTGTCAGCGACTGATGGCTCTTAACGGGGTACTTTACTGACCCATTGAATTGTATGGAGAGACTGGCAAGATTTAGCTGCAGCCTTCCTCTTTCTATTTTCCTGTTCTCTCCTACCCATAACGTATTACACAAAAAACTAATTTTGCATCTTCAGGCGTTCATGCGCTCGTAAAAATAGAGAATACTACCCGACGCGTTAGCGGACGTGTCTGACAAAAATCGTGAGATCGCTCCCTTGTCATTGTCTCGCTCGTCGTAAACTCCCGTGCAAAGCCTGCGCCCCGGGGCCTGCGCACGTTCATTTCATTATTCATTTACATAAGTTCCGACATCTGTGCGCTCATTGAAATGTTCTGAATACACCACTGCTTTTTCCATTCTTTGATTTTGTTTAAATATCACTGTTAAGTTTGAAACTTCAGTTTAACCGACTGCGCGCCTTAACTTGGACATTGAGTATCAAAATGCGGACCTTTGGGGCCTGTGAGGGGGTGCAAACGCACCCCGTGCACCCCCCTGGTTACGGGCCTGCTCTGTTCCATTATTTGTGGAAAAAGATTGTGGTTATTCATGAGACTGTCGATAATAATTGTAAAACGTTCTAATTAACTTTAAAAAAATGATAAAAACAAGGATTTATTGTAAGTGGAGCTACACGTTGATTCCTCATCAACCATGTCCCTGATCGAATGCTTCATTTCCGATTTCTAACTTTTCCGCTTTTCATAAATGACTTGAGCAACCCTGAAACGGTCTAATGTTATTCTGAAGTGTTGGTCTAATCCTTATGGACGGAGTAAATACCGGGGAATGAGCCAACTCACCTCAGATCGGAACCAAGAGTCACACCTGTGCCATATTCCCGGAGATAATTTAAAATAGAATGTGGGGCTAGCGCCGGCTTTGATCTAATTATTAATCGACTGAGCTACCTCTGTAGCCCATACGGATCGGCAGGGCTTTTGAAAAAGGAATTGCCAAGGACAGTCGATGTTTAGTTATAAAATTAATGAAAGCTGAACAAATATTCATTATCCATAGTGTGCTATGTTTTTGTAGGTATTGTATGGAGCAGACATGTCTCTTCGAGATAACGATGGCTACACACCCTTTCATCTTGCGGCAAGAGAGGGTCATGTTGAAGCTTTCAAAGAAATGCTTAGAAAAGGTCAGATTATATTCGATCACATTTTGGAATTCTTCACAATCAAAGCTACATAAAGCAAATGTCACTTCATTTGCATAGGCTCGTATACTTTTCTAAAACCTCTTTTTTCAAAGCCCAGAATTAGTTAAATTATAGTGGTTTAACCAGTGAGAACCTAAGAAGTTTCCTTCAAATGTATAAAACCACGGCAAGCCACGAACATTTTATTGTAGTTATGATTAGGAATCTCTCTCATACATAATTGTCAACCATTTACGTCTGTATTAATTAATCAGTCTTCGGCTATTAGATTTGAATTCCACCGACGGTCTCTACTTAGCCTAGCTTAGCCTGCATAACAAGCAGGTTTCCAGTCGAGTTATTTCCCGGAAGTTGGAGCGAGAGTCTCAACTTTCTTGACTAACTCGAGCGGAAATGCTTGCTACGTAGCCTAGTCTCTACTTGCTCAGTCCCTTAACTGCTGTACAGAGTGGACAGAAGTCTATAAATGAAAAATATTTATCTCCGATATTTCTTTACCTACAGCCAAATATGGTGGATTATCAATCCGCACCTTGTTAAACAGCCCTGATAACTATGGGAACGTATGCCTACATCTGGCCATTAAACATAAAGAGGCAAGTGATAGATAGCGATTGCCATTTACTTTTGGTTTTAGTGTGTTCAGCTATCAATCAATTAATACCTTTATTAAACTGTCAGCTGTGATAGTAGTTCATATCATCTACGTGGAAACACTAAAAAGGATGGGTAAATATATATACAGCATTGAAGTAAGGATCTTGAACCCAGTTTCTATAAAGCACAGTTCTGTTTTGTTTGCTGATTTTTTCCTGTTTGAATTTAACGGTGCTACACGAGAGAACCTTTCCTCTTAAGGAAGAATACCGCCACACCACATCAACATCTCTCTTTGTTGTATTTTTTAGATCATGCAACTGTGCCTGGAGGCCGGAGCTGATATAAGTACTACACAGGTAGGAAAGTCACAAATAAATTATTATTAGTAGTATTATTTGAGATGATCCAGAGACGTGTTTGAATAAATAAATTGGGTGAATGAATGAATGAATGAATGAATGAATGAATGAATGAATGAATGAATGAATGAATGGACGGACGGACGGACGGACGGACGGACGGAAGAATGAATGAGAAGATGGGGCTCTTTGAGGGAGGGTCCAAAATGATCTACCGCAAGCATTTGTATAAAAAGTTCCTACAATCTTTAGAGTGTTCAGATTTTTTCTGACGAATTTCTCAGGAGGACCTTTCGACTCCATTACATCTTGCCTGTAGTCAGGGTAACTTGGAGATAACCAAGCTGTTGGTAAACCACGGAGCAAAGATTGAAAGAGAAGATGGCGATGGATTAACTCCGTTACTCAGGTAACTTTCATTCAAAACCTTTTTAAACGACTTTTAAATGCAGATGACTGACAAATAAAGATCAACAACGGAGGCCAAAGGAACTTGGAACTGTGTGCAAAAACTCTTCCAAGTAACTGTTACGGAGGACTCTGCTCCTAATGACAATTCTTGGATCGGCTTTGGTTTCATCTTTTCGTCCCCACTCCCCCTAGCAATGTTGTGACCAAAAAAAGATTCAATTCCACCCTTTTTGCTCAATTCAACTTTGTTTGAGTGTGAGGGGAGGAGTCGCTAGTTTTACTGATATCACTGGAAAGGTTCCAACACTTGTGACCTTCATTGGATCTTTGAATTTTTCAGTGTATAGGCAAATTTTGGCTCTCACGATATAGCTCCACTCCACTGTGTCGATTGGCAAAAACCTGATCAAATGCAGGCTTGAACTTTTTGTCACTACCTTGAAATAAAAGATGATAAGCGGAAACGTTTGACCTGTTTTTATTACCGTTTACGCCACGGAAAATTAAGGGAAGACTCCTTGCTGGAAGAATATTTTAAAAGAGGAAATAAAACTTTTTAAAATGGCAACGGTTTTCTCCAACTGAATTTCTTGGCGTATTCCTCTTTTTTATCTTTTTTGTGTTATAAAGGTATATTCCTAGTGTGTGTGTTGTTGGTCAGTCTCTTAGCATCTCCAAGCAAAAAAAATTGGATGGACAATTTTTTATGTGCTCAATTTTCTCATTTCAGAGCTTCACTTGGAGGACATGTACCAGTCATTAGCTACCTTCTTGACCAGGTAAAAATATCCCGATAAATACTATATCGAAGTCTTTGATTTCTCCATTGATAACAGCCACCAATGATTCTTCTGTTAGGGAGCACAACTGTACCCTACGACAAACACCTGCACCTCATCCCCTCTGATGTGTGCAGTCAAGCGGAGCCAGCATGACGCGGTCAAATTTTTCCTGGCCCGCGGTTTTCCAATGAATCTTACAGATATGAACTGGCGGACAGTTCTTCATGTAGCTGTGGCATGTGCTGATATTGAAACTGTGGACTTGATTCTAGCGGTATGAAAACTATAATGTTTATGAATATATATTAAAGGGTGCCTAGCATAAAAACATTTTCTATTATTGAGAAAGGTGAGACTGTAAAACATCAAAGTTAAAAGTCATAAACAGGAAAATGGAAAAAGATGGATTTATAGAAGGATTTTTCAATAGCGAGCTTCTAATTAAAGCCTCTCTTTCGGCTTCCACTGAATATAGATCATACAGGCGTCTTTTTTATCCTCGGAGAACTTGGGACAGTCAGTATTGATGGCAAGATTTTCATTATATTTCTTTGACATCTTCTGCATAAAAACGACGGGAAATTTCCTTATGCCTTGTTTTTAGAGAGGATATGAGTACTTAACTAAATTTGACGACAAACATTCACCCTTTAAGATCCCTTCCCTTCGACTGTTCATGGAGCTTGGCGGATAGCCTTTTGTTGAACTGAATTAAATGGCAGCTGTCAACTATCAATGAGGGACAAAAGTGTTGAGACACTTCCATAAAATAGCCCTTTTTTCGCGCATAGTGGATGTATCTATTCCCTCGAGGCTCCCCCTGTGTACTCCCACCCCTTTCTCCCAAAAATCTACGTTGTACTTTAAACCGTTAAGTCTGTCTTCAACTACAAACAACGTTGATTCGTGGGTGGGGGATTTACGGCGTTAAAACAGAATTAATTGACAAATGAATGAAATTGTTGATAAAGCGGGTTTTAGATACGTGTGTCAACTACGTTTGTCCATTGTTCGTTTGGTTTCAGAGCGGAGGAGATAATCTTTTGGAGAACAAAGACCAGTATGGTAAAACAGTGGTACATTACGCTGCCGCCAGATGTAACGTGGATGTACGTATATTAGTGAAATTAGGCAAAGACGTTGTTAATCGACGCACGTCAAATGCTTTCGTCAAATTTTGAGCAAATCGTCTCTATGAGAGTAACGAGATCTAGCAATACAAATCTGGTAGAGTTAAGCGATTTCCAATGACTTAAAACTTAACTGGCACCTAGACAACCAACCAAACTGCTTTGTAATCAGTTATTATTTAGTTACCCAACAAATGCTGCGCCTTGATAAACTTCATTCAGCCATTCAAAACTGCTATGACATAATCCATCCACAAATAATGGGCGCCTGTCAAAACTGACATGCCAACGTTGACTGCCAAAAAATAGAAACAGAAAGGAAAAAATCTGCTAAATTCAGTACCTTGTAATCTTAACATACAACGTAAAACATGCTATCTTAATGAATTTTTCTTGTCCAAATGAGATCTCGAAGGTTTGTTTTCATGACTGTGTCATCTTATCGACTTTGCAAATTAATGAGATTTCTTAATACGCAGAAAAGGTTAAGATGTTCCCCGTATACAGCTATTTCGAGAAAGGTTGTCGGAAAAATGTGCTCGCAACAATCCCGAAAGGTAATATGGGATATGACCAAAACACTGTTCCTAACACTTTAGCTGTCGAACTTACTTTTGTTGATTTCCTTTAGCGCTCACAAACATACGTCCATGGCCTCTCGTGCCATTTTTTCAAATTTCTTGGAAGAACAGTGAACTTCAAAACCACCCACAATACCTTTCAGGATTGTCGCGACGGCGTGCACTTTTTCCGACAACCTTTTTCGAAATAGCTGTATACTACTAATATTAACACAGTGGGAAGAGCGGACTGCATCCTACAAGAGTCTTGTTTCCCCTTTATGTACTGAGATCTAAAACGAGTTCTTACGTAGATCAAGTTGGTTTCTTACTGCTTCAATCATAGTGTGGTCCTTGAAAAGATTTTTCCTTAAGTCATCATAAAGTGGTTTTTTGTCTCCAATGAAGCCAACACTTCAATGATTTTTTCAGCTGAGTCTGGGCTGATCTACGATTTCCATTTAAAATACCAACAGGTGATATGACCTTGTTATAGATTTGTTTACCACCCATTTTGCCCCAAAACACCACACCTCTCGAAATACCACACAGGGAAAATGAATCATAATAAGATGAAAAAATCGTAGATCTGCTTAATATCATGTCGTTTTACTAATTTTACAGATCATAAACCGTCTCATAGTCGTTGGAGCAGATGTCAGGGCAAAGGACAACGATGAAAGAATTCCACTTCATTTGGCTGCAGAGTTTGTAACAATTCACTTTTTTTAATAAACTATTGTTATTAAAAAATGAGGTAACTCTTTACTCATGTAACTTTTATTTTATCAGGAGCGGAGTCGTTTGTGTGGTGAGAGCTCTCGTCAGCGTATGCCCAGAATCTGTTAATGACATCGACTATGGTTCCCGTACGCCGTTACATTATGCCGCTAGAAAGGGTCGTGTAGCGGTGGCCACACACTTACTAGAGAGTGGTGCAGCAGCCGATTACAGGTATAAATTTACAACGGAAACTTGTGGGTACTTATTATTTAAACAAGGAAGCCGGGAAGATCTATTGCAAATAGGAATGGTTGTTCCCATTCTGCAGGAAAAACTTCAAAAAGGATGGGCTGTCGGGTAGCAATTTTGATTTTTACCTTCAGTTGTCAAACAAGATTTTATGTCTCGGAACCACTTCCGTTAAAGTAACTAAAGTACTTGGTTACCAATGCAAACTTTCCATGTTGCATCTTTGCAAGTAAAATGGAACTTCGCATGTTATCTAGAACTCCAGTTACCTTAGGAGTCCCGCTATAGGTCATTTTGAGTTTAAGACTGGGCCCAACTGCACCATGGGATTATCTTAGGGGTCGGACTTTCCCCCAGTTTCCAGCGCAACTTAGTAATAACCAATTAAAAAAACGAAATAGCGCTACCAAAACATTCCCATAGCACAGTCAATCATTGAGCCAGTCTCGTGCTCAGCTTTAAAATGGCCATAATTTATCCCATTTCCCTTGGTTTCCTTTTCTTTTAGTCGCCTGACTAATTTGCACCCGTTTATCCCGAATGTTTGTTTCGGTTGTTGAAAACAAGAGGCGGAGACCGGGATAAATATAGGAGTTTGTTAAAGTAGAGGGCGTGAGAGAAGGTGCAATGTATCATCTATTTTTATGATAGCTACTAGGGGTATCCTGTTATGGATGACCGACATTTGTTTTCTTTTGTAGAGATGACGATCGTTATACACCGCTTTTTCATGCCGCGTTGGTTGGGTGCCCTGCTACAGTTGAAACCCTTCTTCACTATGGAGCGGATATCAACTGCCTGGAAAAAAATCGAGTGCGTAGGAACCTGTGTACTTAATATGCGCATACAATATGCCGGATATGCTAGATATCAAACATTTTGCAATTCACGGTCTACGCTTTCTGCAAAAACTTTCACGATACCGAATTAAATCCAGCTGCCATTATATAGGGCCATAATTTCAGATCGATTGACAGGCAGCAAAAAATAAAGAGATCCCACAAAAGGGAATGTATTTTGGACGGAAAGATGGCCATGCCCGTGTTGATGAGTCCAAATTAGGGAGATGGCCTCCCGGCCTGCTTTAACTAACCATCGACCGGTTAGCTCAGATGGTTGGGTACCTTATCACAGCGGAAGGTCACTCCTCGAATAGCGACCGAACCGAATTTCGAATGAATCATTGTGTCATATGCGTCTACTGATATAGGGCAGATCTGTGCCCTGTAAGACCGGGTATATAGAAAAATGTTTGCCCGTTTCAGGTACAGTATTCACAAAGCTCTCAAATACTTCTAACTTCTATTGTGATTGGCCTTCCAAAACAAACCTCAACTATTGTTTTCAGGGATAGGGACATTGTCTTGCTCATTCGTCCAATGTTTCGTCAGGGAGCCCTCTCAGGTACCGGCCTTATTGCGGTGTTGGGTAGCAGCTTCTCGCAGCTCACAGACTGATCCTTAGAGCGACAAAGAGAGAACCGCCAATACAGGCTAGAATTATACCTTAAATTGTTTGTTTTTGTCTTATCGCTTCTATTAACGTGATCATTGCAGAAGCCTCCAGCAATATTGGCGTCCTATTTTGGAAATTTGAGCGCTCTCAGAAAGCTTATTCAGTGCGGAGCAGATGTAGCACTCGTATCATCAACTGGGTTCAATTGTTTGGACGCAGCAATCAAATCGGGAAATACAGACGTATGCATGGAATTAGTGAAAAACAAAAAGTATGAATCTTAAACATGTGTCTATAGTCCCGTAAAACGGAACCACAAGTACAAAATTTTCGTTTTAAAGAGCACAAACAATATGAAATTTAGTTTTAGAACCTATTTGATGAATGATCTGTTCTTTTTAGTTTCACCGACTGGATCAAAAGATAGAGAACTATTTTATACAGGCACAGGCAGTACTTTAGTTACACAAAAAATGTAATAATAGCTCAAAACTAACATTTTTCCAAGAACTCCAAAACATAAGGTTTCAGGAAAGTTAATAAAACTGTAAAAGGCAGGTCTTTAGTACTGATCAATGAACTGAGTTAGTTTCAATGGGGGCTCATAATTTGTTTTTTCCCAGAGGGGATAAAAGCCTTCTTGAAGGAATAATCAAGACTTTAGTCAATGTCAAAAATCTATGTCAAAAAGCAAAGCGTTGAGCCTGTCGTTTACTTCCTTAAATTTATCCCAGACAGTATCTTTGATGATTTTAAAGAGTCTTTTTGATTGTTCGTAGATGGCGGGAAATGTTAAGCAACATAAAGTTCGAGGGAGTGACTCCTATGCGAAGACTCATTGAAAAATTCCCAGAAGTGGCTAAGGTAAAAAAAAATATTATTCTGAAGTTATTCTTTCTTTGGAGCTTATCTCGTTCATTGTGTTTGTGAAAAAGAGAAAATCCAAGAAATATTATTAGAAGAACTTATCTGTAGCGGGGCGAAATGCATGAGTGGAATTATAATTATCACTCAAATCATTTGCTATATGGCCTAAAGATCTTAGTACAAAAAGAGAATTGAAACGCATTCGATGGAAGATCTTAGAACAGAGAAGAGAATTGAAACGCATTCGATATTACGCATGCTATGACTCTAAAGAAATCGTTGTCAAAACATCTGTGATGAAATGAAAGTCGCCCTTGGCTTGATCAAATGAAAGCAAAATTACCAATAATTAACGCCTCCTCGAATAAATGCGGCATCCAATAAAAAAAAATGATCAGATTAATTCGGCACTACTTGGGAATCTACACCATTCAGAGATTTACGATTCTATCCAACCACAATAAGGGAGACATTTGAAATTTTTGTTTTTTACAAATGATTCACTGTAACTAATGTCAGTGATTTAAGAAATATGATTTAAAAATAAACGCCGCATCAGAAACTCTTAAAAATTTCAGTGATAAACGCCGCGGCGTTTAATCTAGTAAATACAGTAATCAATTTAGAAAAAAAAAGGCTGTTTTTACGCAACTTTGCAAAGTTTTTCTTTTTCTTGGTAATAATTATCGCATTTATGAACTCCTGGTATTGTTTTTAACTGAGATGAAACCTTTGTATATTTGGATAAATAGTCAGGATTTCATTTTTTTTTTCAGGTTGTCCTGGATAAATGCATTGAACGCTCACCACATCTGGACACTGATCCAAATTACACGGTACGTTTTTACACTTTACAAGAAAGCTTACTTAAATGTTCCAGCGACTGTACAGAGCAATAAAAACAGTGACCTTTCGTTTTTAACGCTACATTTTACATTTTTTTGACTTCAGATCACCTACGATTTCTCCTTAATTTTTCCTAAAGAAGGAGAGAATATCGATATAAACCAAGAAAGATACTGTGGCGCAAAGGTAGGAGGTTAATAAAGGCTGGTTTTCACTAGTGACGGCGTCGGATTCGTGAGGCTGGGTCGTAAAGAACGCTTATGACTCGGTAAACATAAAAAATCGGACTAGCAAGCGGGGTAATAAGAGCAACAGAATCAGAATCGGAAGAACCAGAACGTTTCCATTTTCTTCAATTCGGACTCCGCTTATGACACCGTCGTTTAAGATCTAGTGAAAACCACATTGCTGGAGTCGGAAGCAGAAGTGGAAGAATAAACCATTCACAATGCTCATTCCCAAGCTTTGCGATTGGTTTACGGTTCTTCCGCTTTTGCTTGTGACTTCGAGAACTCAGTTTTCACTTGATTGAAAGCGACGGAGTTGTTGTTTTCAATGATCGTAAAGTTCTACGCTTCTGATTACGACTTCGACTCCGACTGACAATCTGCCTTATCTCAATTATTTGAGGTTTATGTAGTGACTCACCTACACTATGGAAAACGAATATTTTTTCTATTGTTTGTAAAGTGTTCCTATCCAGTGCGAGATCACCTTTCATCCTTTCACAAGATAACAAATCCAGAGATTTAAAAAAGCAATTCCACTTTTGCGATATATTTGCAAAATTGCTTTTTCGAGGCCTATTTCATCAGATTTGTGTTGGGTAACCTTTTTTTCTAGCGAGACGAAAAAAGTACCTCATCTTAGGTTACGTGTGCACGGAAGGCGAATCCGGATCGGAGAAAAAACAATATCCCCTTTCTATAAAAAATGGACACAAAGGAGCCTCAGTCGCCCATACACATCACAGGGGAGACTGAAGCATGGCGTGTCGTCACGAAATTCCAAGCGTTCTACGCCAAAATGAGAATCATACTAAGGAGACTTGATTAAAAAATCCTTGCCAGGGATTTTAGTGGCTTCACAGCTTATGACAAATTAATGTGCGAAACCAATACAAAGACCGTATACATTAAATCTGCTCAAATTGTGATTAAAAAAAGACCTTAAAGTGTCAAAACTGATTTAACAAAAATGAAATGACTCATTGATGAGGATTGCTATTGGCCAGTCGAAATATACATTGCGGCTCAATGCAGTCGTTTTTGTTGTTTGATCGGCTCGTGCAGTTGTCTATTTGACATTTCTATTTTTAGCTTTTTAGCTACATGCTACCAAATTGTCGGTGAAGAGTATTTTATTTATCCATTCATTTATCCATTCGTTCATGTTTGTAGACCATGTTAGACTGGTGCCGTGAGGATCTGCTTTTTCATCCGCTGACCAGAGAGATGGTTCGAATGAAGTGGTATGTACATGTATGTAGGAATCCCACTTTAAAAAGACTTTTCCTCAGTGTGGCTCAATTTTTACTTTGCCTTTGAGAGGAATAAAATTACTGGTCGAAAAAAGACTGTGTTCATAAATGTGAAAATCTCTCTTGCCACCGAGAACATAATGTACCTTTTTCCGCCCTCCCTCCCTACCCCCCCCCCCCAAAAAAAAAACATTGTACATAACCATTATTTCCAATTTCTACTGGGTATTACAGTCGTCGCAAGAGAAATCGAAGATAATAGTCATGCAAAATGTTTAGGGGTAAACAAGGTGCATTATGGTGTCGGTGAGAAGAGTGAAGTATGAATTTTGCGCAGTTGTTGAAATGAAATAACAGTATCAACAATAACCATTATGTACCTCGAGCCTTTCTCAAGAATTGCACCTTCGACGTTTTTAAATCTGAAAAACCCAGTTCGGGGAGATTAGACAAATAAGGCTATATCCACTCTATACCGGGATGGCTTTTCGTACCGACACCAAAAGCTTTTAAAGTAACTTATTGCGCTTGGATAATGTCATAAATAAGAAATATATAAATAAAATAATACTAATAAATAATATCTAAATACTTCATACAGTTTAAATTATTAGGAAGTAATAAAATGGTACATTTTTCTTAGGCGTCATATTGGTCTGACAGTGTTTTTCTTTGGTGCTCTGTTGTATGGAGTTTTCTTGGGATTGTTTTCCCACTATCTATACTGCGTTCACAGTAAAACAAACAGCTCCTTTGCTAACCAGCACACACAGAGCTATGATCCACAAGGGGTAGGTAATGCACACATATTTCGTTGGACACCTTATGAAGTTTACACAACGTAGTATTCTTTATTGCTTCCATACTATCTGTTCCAGGCTCTCATATAGTAGGGGGGACGCGAAAATGAAAGGCACGCGAAAATATGAGTGCGTGATCTGGGAAAAGGGGGCTGGGGTAGGATAAAGGAAGGGAGCTACAATAGACCTTATTCTCGATATCCGCTATCTTTGCACGCTCTTAAGGATTGGTGGGATAAAAGCAATGTGGTATTTCAGGGGTAAACAATAGAGAAAATTTGCCACTGCGAGAAGTCGCACTCGACTTTGTTTATTCTCTCAAAACGAAACGACGATTTAAAAGTCATACAAAATGTAAGTTTGAGTTTCGAAAAAAGTAACATCGTTATTGCTTGCTGTGTGGACATCTACGGTCGCTGCTGCATCCAAAAAAGAAAAAATGATCACTTCCACACCATAATTTGCTATTATCGTCTTTAATAGAAAAAGTTGTTTATTTCCTGTTGTCAAGAATAAACAAACTCGACCGCGATTTCTTGTATTGGAAAAATTTACCACTTGTTTGCCTCCTGAGAAACCACATGACATCGCTTTTATCCGATGAGTTCTTAAGCGCGTGCAAAGATGGTGGCTATCGTGAATTGAATAAGGTCTATTGTAGCTCCCTTCATTTTTCCTGCCACAGCCTACAGGTCGTCTATTCGCTACATTTTTGTCGGAAATTTGTAAGAGCCTCTCATTCTTCAAGGTATTGTCTCCAAGTTTCATTTTCAAGTGAATAGCAGTAACTAACAATGCATTTGAAATATGCAGAAATGTTAAGCTATTGCAGCCTTTTTTACGGAAATTATTCGACATTAGATTCTCATACAAACACTGTAATTTCTCACGCCCTTGCCTTCTTGTCAAGATTAGTATGTTAAAAAGCGCCCTATAAATGAATAAATTATTATTATTATTATTATTATTATTATTATTATTATTATTATTATAAGATGGCTTCCAAAACCGTGACAAGGTCTATGGAAGCGTTTCGAAGCAAAACACGAGGGCGAAAAGCTGTTTGCGTACGTACAGACGATGCATTGCGTTTTTCAGAAGATTTTTTTTCTCCGAAAGTTGTGTTATCAGGGCTGCACTAGGAATAAATTATTAGTTGTTAAGGCCCAAGTGCCTAAAACTGAATTGCGTTGCTCTTTTAGAGTTGCAGAGAAGAATTGTTGTACCCTGAAGAAATTGTTATTGCACTCTTTTGTTTGGCAAATCTTGTGTTTGAATTCTGGCAGTTGTACTATGAGGTTAGTATGAAACGTATTTACCAATTTACACTGAACCTGATTTTGCTCGAAAAATGGTGAGTAAAATTCATGGACAGCTGGACATACATATCTTTCATGTCGTTATATTTTCTTGAACGGAATCGTAAGTAGACGTCGGTTGTTCGCAACTTAAGTTTAAAACATTACCCATTAAGTACCTTGCCGCCCGAGTTGCTTGCAGTTACTGGGCCAAATGGCAAAAATTAGCCTGCGTAGCAGGCGCTTGGAAGTAGTGGGCGAAAGAGAGAACGAGCGCGCGCGAGGGAGACACGCGAGGGGTGTATCCTTCTCACGCGCGCGTTTTTTCTTGAGCCCACTACTTCCAAGTGACTGCTACGCAGGCTAGGCAAAAATATGCCATTTTTGAGACGAGAACCCCATTCCCATGTGAAGAAGGTCTTACCCTTTCTATGACAAAGCTAGGAAGTATGCTTGTCGTTATACATTTGCCATGAGTACTGGTTCAGTCCTTAGGGATCATACCCGCGAACTTCAGCTCTGCCAAACATCGTCCTATACGATATCGGTTAACATAAGACATTGTAACTGGAGGAAACTTGTCCTTTTTAAAAGACATGGCCTTTTTTCTGCTAGAGACACCAAAATCGTTTTAAGATGACTTTAGCGTCTTGTATGAAAACGGTAAATAATACAGACGCATTCATAACGTCTGACGACTTTCACGTCTTCTGTTTAACGTGCGTCGTTCAGACTCACTTAACAGACGACTTAAACGCCTCAGACGGTAAATGCTAAAGTATATAAAAATGGGAGGCCGTAAATTGGGACTGATTTGTGCTGTGCAGAAACAACAGGAAGGAGTCAGTGTTTTGTCTTTTTTGTTCAGAAAACTCTGTTTTTATCACTATCCCGGGTTTTTTCACCACACGACTTAAACGGCTCTCGCATTAAAAAGGCCAATTTGAAATTTTTCATTTTTGTTGTTATTGTTGTTGTTGTTGCTATTTTCAGCGCTGGATGTACCTAGACATGATCAATTTCTTTGAAGTGTCTACCTATACAATGACTCTCATCACCATTCTCCCTCCGACCGGAGGAATTGAAAACACAACCCAGTGGGCTACAGGTGTTATTGCGTTGCTTCTGGCCTATGTAGCATTTCTTGCCCAACTACAGCTGTAAGTCTCATATCTTGACGCACTTTAGGTTTTCCTTTCTTCAATAGTTTTTTTGCGTAATGATTAAGCAAAACAAGAACTTTGTACGTGCATCACGCTTTTTTGTACATTTCTCCATTTCTTTGCCGTCACTGCACGACTACGACTTGAAAATGCCTAATTTTACGTTTTATGACGGACGTAAACACGGAAGGACGAATTTTTCTTTCTCTTTCTAAACTTAAGTGATTCCCCAAGAAATCAGCTCCATGGTTTGACATTTTCAGCGAATTGGAATAAACGCAAAAAAGTTTGAAAAAACGCGAATTCATTGTAAAAGTGACGCTTTCGCTGCTGCTCCTTTCTAAATGTACATAAACACATAATTGTCGCCAAACGCGGAAAATATAAATCTGAGGGTCTGAAGATATGCTGAAATAGTTGGTAGCAGCAGTTAAAATTAGTCCTGTTTGTTTGTTTCCTCAGACTCTTTTGTTCAGGGATCTACGTTACAATGCTTATTGAAGTCTTAACATCTGTGTTTAAGGTATGTAAAGCAAAATCGTACTCATTTATATAATGAAAAATAGCATAATGAATTTACAGGCTCATTAACAAATTACCCGATCGAAAAGTAAAAGGAAACACAATCCTAAATCTGTTTTGATTATTCGTTATCCGGAGACACCTCAAATTGGTTTAAATCTATTCGGTACTCCTTGATGTCTGAATATTGGGTAAAACACATGACTCACATTGGGAAATTTCGTTCTCCAGGTGATAATGGTGTTCTCAGTACTTTTTCTTGCCTACGGACTGATTTTCTTCATTCTCTTGGGAGACGAGGTGAGTGCAATGTGAGGGTGTATCTACATATTACTCCTTTAAACCCCAGTATCCACGTACAAAGTCTCCAGACTAAACGTCATGCAATTAGTAAAAAAAGCGGTCTAAGAAATGACTGACAAAGCGACACAACCCCCCCTCCTCCCCCCTTGGAAGGCCTCATTCCTAAGCGATAAAATCATTCCCAAGAAGAAAGATTGCCTTTCGATCCTGAACACCCCAACTGAGAATAATATTTGTTATAATTTTATACCCATATGTGAAACGACGAACATGCGCTCCATGCGAGCGTCACTTTCATACAGAACCCCCGGGTCTAGACTCTCTTACTCTGAACCGTATCCATTTGTACCCAAGCTAATCACTATTCTCTTGTTTGTAGCTGTCGTACCAGAACCCGTACATGTCTGTCCTAAAGGTGTTTGACATGATGGCTGGAGGAATTGAGTTTAATCATTACTTTGTCGAGAAAGAGATTCCCATGCCAGACCTCGCTCGCTTTATCTGCTTTACTTTCATCATTGTAATGTCAATCTCGCTCATGAATCTTCTGGTGAGCTCATATTAAATCAGGTTCAGGGTAAAATACCATCCTTTTTTACGTTAAACTGGATGTTTTACTCGCAGGAGTTTAGTCCACGTTAGCCTAAAAACACACTCAGTCTTCGTTATACATCAACGCTCAACGAGATCTTTTGGTCAGAGTTCAAACATCTTGGAAATCTCAGGGACGGGCGACTGAGGGGTTTTGTATAGCCAGGAGAGAGATCTTAATAAGGCAAACAGGTTGCAGGCCATGGTGAAATGATATTTCCTGAAACACATACCAGTGTAAGAACTGTGCCACACAGTTAAAACATTGGAAAAGGTATTACGCCGGTGAGCAGGGTCATAAGATCGTCACGTGATACTAACAAGCGTTTAACTAACTCTAGCTAAGTCAAATGTGCAGATAATCTCCTAAAGATAATGGTTCCCAGTCTCCTAAGTTCATTGCAGACCATTTTTTCTACTGTAAATCTTCCTTCCAAGCCGTCTGTCGAATTATAATGTTCCGTTCCTTAATAAATAATAAGAATATTTTTCAGTTAATAGTCTGCGCTGGTTTTGCAAGAGGTTTAACTATATGAAGATTTTTTGCATACTAAAGTAAGCAGTGTTGGGAAAAGTTTACCCACTGTCATACCTGAAACTTATCGCGAAACTTTTCTGTAGATTGGTTTAGCCGTTGGAGACATTGAAGCAGTTCAGAAGACCGCAGAACTTAAGCGCCTCAAAACTCAGGTGAAAATCAGGCTTCAGTTTAGTTAATTCACTTCAAATTAACGATGACATGCTCAAATCAAGAGCCGTCCCATGACGATTATATACCTAAACTTCTCACTATGACAAAGGAGTGTAAGCTCTTTCTCTGTTGCTACGTAGATACATCTTTCCTATAGAGATCTATCCGTGAGCAGTATAAATGTACACTTTATTGACACTTTTTTTATATGAAGGTAGACAATTTTTTTTGGCTTAGAGAGTAAAGTTTTTTAAGCGTCCGATGAATGGACCTTCCTTTAAATAGTCTGTTCTTTTTGAAGGTAGAATTCATTGTTTTTTGTACCATTTCAGAGGTTCGTTTTAGTAATTATAAGCTCATTTCTGCAAAACTGAAAGAAGTCTTTCCACTGAAAAATTGGCTACAACTTTTTTGTGGTGGCTTAAAACATATGATTATAACATAGCGCGCGTGCTTGCCCTATATAAGTCCTATTGAGCCGCTATGAACAAAATCTTTATTTACGCACGCCCGTGCGTAAATAAGATGACGTGAGCATTTTTTTTTTTACCTGGCTGCAAAGTTGTCGTCTTTTAAGCTGCAGTGCAGTTTTCCTTCTCGTTAAAATATGGAAGAAACCAGCGAAGAATTTTTCTATCGGCATTGACCTTTTAGGTCCTGATCCAACAAGCAGCAAAAATATAGCCGAATTTACAAAAAACTAGCAAGTTGTGCGTTTCGCAAATTTGTCGGAAGACCAGCTGTAGCAAATTTTGGCCGAAAGACATTCGCTGGGAACAGAACAGAAACCAACTGGTCATCAACAACATTTAAAGGTAAAATTTCCGTTTTTTTGTTGTTTTTAAATTTGTTATGCACTTTTGTTATCTCCGGACAATCCGACTGAAGCAGGAAAATTTCTCTCGCAATAACAACACAAATTACACAAGAAGGCATAAATTTATTACTCACAAAAATAACTGCTGCCAGGTCTTCTCTCGTAATGACCAGCCAATGTTCGTAAATGAACGTAAGGTTAAAGAAGGATGACAGTCGTCTTCGCCAAAAACATGTTTTCTGGATTTCGCCGAGCAAAACGAAACATCTTTTCAGCAAATCCAAACCATACTGCACGACTTCTTACGAACATGTTAGTATTTTAACTTTAGGTGAACTTTAAGACTCTTTTACCTTTGTTTCTGCTTAGTTTTCATTGATCGTTAACAGAAACTCATAAGGGGTTGAAACGTGTAACTCTCATATGTTTGCTTTGTCCGATGCTCGTGATTATTCATTTTAGAAAGTACCATATTTGGAACGAGAAGAAGAGATAACTGACCAATCAAACTTCGTAAACAACGTGACGTAAGTTTCCTTCAGGTTCCCGCGCCCGCTTAACCCATTCGCTCCTAGAGATTTTGCCGAAAAACGCGTTTTGAAGCTAGTCGAGTGGTTTTCTGGTCACTGTCGTGCTATAAAGAGCTAAAACTTACCACAAACTGGTTTACAGGTCGAACACTTCGCGGTCTTCCGATCCAGATGCAAAATATCAGCTTGCGAAGTTCGGGCATGCGCAGAAAGCAAAATTTCGACAGTTTTTGGGTTTAAAAGTGACACAGCAGTCTTGACTTTTACTTTTCGCTTTCTCTCCTCCCTTCTTTTTTTGCTTTTCTTGCCTCATTTTTTTTTTCTCTTGCTGGGCATTTAGTAGGCTTGATTTTGGTGGGAAGAGTTTTTAGGAAAGCTTTTAGGATCTTAGGATTAGGCGAAAGGAAAGGTAGGTGGGTAATGGGACAAGATTTTCATGGAGATTTTCAGGTCAATGTCACGTGGTTGTTTGCTTGTTTCTCCGGTGTCCTTGACTGAATTGTGCTCATTCTGGTATGGTTTGAAAGATCTCTTCACTCTGCACAAGTTAGTGAAGAAAGTTGTCCTTGACCGTTAAAACTGATGACGTCACAATGGGTAGAAAGGACCTGGATCCGCACGGGCGGTTACGGGCGGTTCAGGGGCGAATGGGTTAAAAAAATGGCCGACAAACTCCCGAAAGCCGAGAAAGCTTTCAAGGTTAAAACCAGGAATATTACTGAAACACTGAGAAGGATATTATTGCCTTACCACCCGGGCCAAACGTAACATTATGAAACCTATTGACGGCCTCGCAACTTCTTGAAGTTGTCACTTCAAAATACGATGCCTCGTTGACCCTCTGCACAGTAAACTTATACTGCAAATAGGCTTTTAAAATTCTTATGTTAAAAGTCAAGAATAAACAGTGAAAAATATTTTCGAATAAAATTCATTAGCTGCTTATCGAAAAGTGTCCAAAACCTGAACCTGACATCTTCGCAAAAAGTGATGCTTGTAATGAATGTGAGAAGCATTTTAAAAGCTTAAATTAAACTTAGATGTTGTAGTCACGATCGTGTTTGAGCTAATTTTATGAATGAACAAACTCAAAACAATAGACAGAGAAGCCGTTTCTTGAAAATTTTTATTCAAAGTCCAAAAAGTTAATCCTTTAAAGCAATTCGGAAAACACTATCTGATCGTGGATCCGTTCACGCAAGTGAAATCGGCTAAGCACATGGCAAAATTCAACTCAAAATCCATCTCAATTAATCGGGGCACATTTTATAATTTTTCTTTAGCGCCGAAGAGAAAAATTTATAAAACGTCTATGAAACATTTAAAAATACATAAATTCCCTTTCAAAAACGTAATTGTCTTGGCCATAGAGTGCAAAATGTACCTGAAAATTCAGCAAAAACTTCGCTGACTTGGTTGCATTTCAAAACAGACCATGGGCTCCGCCGTAAAGAAAACAAGGTTGAATTCCTCGAAGGACGATTTCTTGATGAAAAGCTTCCCTTTCTCCACAAAAAGAAAGCTGAGCATTCTTTTGAACGTTCTCTTTCCATTTTTTGTCTTTTAACGGTGTATTTTTAACCTTAGAATGCAGAACTCTTGTCTTAAAACATCTGCATGGTGATCGCGCAGTAGCCATTTTGTTGAGAATGGGTATCCGTCACTAAGGTTTCCAAATATGGTCAAAACGAATATTCACGAGCATTGAACGCGAGTTACACGTTTCAACCCCTTATGGGTTTCTGTCGTTAATGAATAAAGAAGCAAATTTTCTCTCTCACTTTTACAGAAAGAATATTTTCATTCAAACTAGACCATTGTGGCATGTTCGTAATCAGCCAATAGAACCGTTTGTTATTAGGGCCATTTATACGAGGAAAAATAAGACGTGTCTTACATAAGACGCGTCTTAAATAAGACGCGAACTTTCCGTATAAACGGCACATTTCGTCTAAAATAAGACGCGGCTTAGCTAAGACGTGTCTTATTAGATAAGACATGCTCGTATAAATGGTACAGTTCGCGTCTTATTTAAGAAGCGTCGTATGTAAGACGCGTCTTATTTTTCCTCGTATAAATGGCCCTATTGTGTCGCGCTTTGCAAGAATTTTGCAGTTAATCAAAAGCAAGCATTTTTGTCAGCTATGTTATAAAAGAATTTGCTCATGCTTTTAGCTGTGCGTATATCGAGTTATGGATGCACTTGGAAAGTTTAGAGAGCACTCAAGAAGCTAGAGTTGCACTCGGCTATCGCCTAGTGCAACTCTTACGCATCTTTCGTGCTCTCCAAACTTCCCGCGTGCATCCATAACTCGATATACGCACGCTAAGCATGAACAAATTCTTAAATGAACTTTCCTGTAATAAATATGAGTTGTAAAAAACTTCCACAGTAGGCACAAGAAAATAAGAGCCTATTCCATTCATGCTGAAAAGCTTGGCATACTGGCTCTGGGTCCGTGAATATTAAAGGGCGATTTTAACGACTGCATACTGATACTCTCAGTTTCCTCAAACAAACCTTTCTAAGATATCTTTCCTTTAGCTAGCCCCTTTATACGTCAATGACAATGTATTGTACGTTCTAAACTGTTGAACTAAATTTTTTTTTTTAACAGATAGAATCAATTTATCAGTTCGAAGAAAAGTTGCCCAAGCGCTTCCTGAGAAAACTTTACGTGCCTCGCTTAGTTATCCGGCCGAACTCAGGTTCCAATACTTTCTTAAAGAAATTAACGGTAAGAGCTTCTCAATATCAGGGACCGCGGAGACCATTTTAAAGTGGTAGGGCTAAAAGATCTGGCCAATACAAAGAAATATTGAAGTCAATGTTTCGCCATTTATCTTGCATTTGCGCGCCATGTTAATTACTCGCCTCAGCAAATATAACATAAAAATCCTCACCTGTTATACCATCCAATATAGCCAATATGTTAAATAAACCTTCCTAAAGTTGCTACTTTTTGAAGTGGCCGGCACTGTCGAAGTTTCTCTTGCGGTTCTCATCACGGGAAACAAACTCCTGTGCTACGTCAGCAATAGAGAGACACTGTTCTGCGCTTGTGACCATTCAACACTCGACTACTAGGTTGCTAAACATTTCGTCACCCATCCTAGATCGAAGCCACGTCTTCAGACGCCGTGCAGATGAGATTGCTTGCCAGCAGGTAGAAGGATTTCCAAAAAGCAGCTTAGTTTGGACTTCCTGAATTAGCCGTTTTCTTTTCGTTTTGGTAAACAGAAAGTTTAAAATTGTAATACAATGTGAGGTAGCGGGAAGGCTAGGTGTTTAGGCAAGAGATTTCAGCTAGGAGTCCGTCCTCAGTACTGCTTGCCCTCTGCTATGGTTCTGGAAACTTTAACACCGCCAACAGGATTTCGTTAAGACATGATATCTTCTCCTCCTTTAACATAACTTCCAAAATACTTAGCTGCCCAGGTAGCGCCCCTTTATCAACATCTTTGCTCTATGATGCTTCGAGAAACTTCAACTCTGCCTTATAGTCGTCACCATAGCAGTTTTAACCAAGGTCTCCATCTGGGCGTAGGAGCTGAGGCTTTCCTGATTAAAGCGCTGATCGATAGCACTGACGATGAGATCAATAGCCTCATAACAGACCCTTCTAAATTGTTCTTAGGCAGTTTGGGGGTAGCTTGGTGCACTAGACCGACTTCCAGTCTGGACGGAGTGCATCGCTTTCTTGGAAGCGTTGGTTCGACAAGCAGGCCTTCACTCTTCCGGACAACATTAGCTTAGAAATGGTCGAAGCTCTGATCAGTGCGCACTTTTATGAGCGTCTCCTTTGTTAGATTTGCCAGGCGTTGTCCACTGATAGCAGCCATCTTAGTACCCACAGATCCTTAAATAGATTATCGGTGTGGGAATAAAGCCGCTATCCAAGATGCAAACCAAAGAAAAAGTCAAATCGTTCCATTTGGGCCTCACATCCTATTATCCTTGCACGCACATCGGGTTGTAATCGTTTCAGACAAGCAAACATCCCACTTTTCCACACGAACTGCATAGTTCTCAAGAATTCGTCGAAAAAAAAACTGGAAGTAACCGTCCACCGTTTTATGGTAATGTCCAATAATTTTACGGGAATATTTTCCATGTCAACTGGAGTCCTATTAAATAAATCCCAGCAATAAAAGTGGTCCTCCGCAGTCCCTAAATTAAGTGATCATAAAATGTTTAAAAACCTACTAAGAGTGTTTTTATCAAGTTTTTAAAAATATGAAAGGGACGGCCAAGTGCTTTACACTTTGATGATAAAACAGGAACTGGGGGCTTGAAAGGCGAAAACATTTTTCTTTAATGTCTTTCCATTCTTCGGCGATAATCGCCGGGATAGCCTTCGTAGGTGGCGGGACCAGAGTTGGCTATTGCTTCTTGGCGGGCGAGAAATGTCAATTTAAGTCTTTTAATTCTTCTTGTGGCTTTAGAGCCTAGGGAAAAACAACAAAAGCACCCGTGAAATGAAGCTGAAACATGCCACAAATCTCGTCAGCTACGCAAGCTATCTTTGGTGTTTTGATTATTTTTCCTCAAAACCTTTTAAAAAAATTGAGACTCATCTGGGAATCGATGCCTGACCTTTGACAAGACCTAACCAGACATTCTGTCCAACTGAATTTATCAAAACAACTGGGGAGCTGGGGAATTGTAAATTCGTTATATGAAAGTGGACCAAAACAAACCTATAGAATTTCAGTAAAAGCAATGTACGTCAGTTCTCGTTGACCGGCCACAAGCGCTCTGTTTTAAGGCTGATACTGTCATTGATCTATAATTTTTACTGACTCGACTGTAAGTATGACCCGAGAACAATGGACCTCTGCGCATGTGTTTTAAAAGAAACTAATTGGGAGCTATAACGTGAATTAAATTTGTGTTTTAGTGGTATTTAGGCATGGTAGATTATGCACCACGGCGGCTGACAGAATCCAGTCAGTCTGACAATGAAGACAAGATGGCTGTCCTCCAGGAACAACTGAAAGATCATAAAGACTGGTAAACAGAAAGTTTGAAATTGTAATACAATGTGAGGTAGCGGGAAGGCTGGTGTTTAGGCGAGAGATTTCAGCTAGGAGTCCGTCCTCAGTACTGCTTGCCCTCTGCTATTACAACTCCTTCGCCTTGCTGCCACACACATTTTGTTGCTGTTGATCTTTCACTTTTCCAGTTGTGACTCCTGTGTTTTTTTAATCATTGTAAAGGCACTTTAAAAAACGTAGAAATGCAGAATAATAACAGCTGACGCAACGTTAACTTAAGCTTTACTAAACAACTTCAGAATAGACCTTGCCACGACGCCATTTTGACGAGTAGGCACGCAAATCTTGGGGCGGTTACAAAGCTTCATACAAATCTCTTAAAATTTCGGTCACGCGCTTCATTCTACTAGTAATTCTCAACGTCTTCTTTGACTTCATCTCACTTGGAAATTTTAGCTGTGTGGTAAAAAATATCCCGTCCTCCATCAAATAAGTCAGTTTTGGTGCAATAGCACGTGGACCCTACGATACGTGCAAACATAACAAAGTTAGCCAAGTTAGTCATAGGACGAGTGGGCGAGGCATCCAATCAGTAACTTGGCGCTTACTCTGAAGTCTTTCAATTTGACCTGTTACCATGCCTCCTGGGCAAATCACCGGGGATTTGCAGTTTTTCTCTTTCTTGGTGGTCTATTCCCCACCCCTGGGCACGCAGAAGGAGACAATTCCCCACACCACGAGCTCAGATAGACCTCATATACGTTTTCTTAGAGTACATCTTTTTGAGAGCAATAGTAATTTCCGTACAATAGTAAAACGAGACGTTTTCAGAACTTTGATAAACGTTTTCTGGAGTTAATTGTGAGAAGGGATAGAACACTAAAAAGTCTGGTATCCGTTTTCATATACAGTCTACATTTAAGTTGTCTCATTATTAAACTATAGGCTGAAGAAATATTTTTTTGTTTTTTTTCCATTCAAGTACGCACGTTACGCACATTCGTTTAAAATTTTAAAACATACCTTCAAATAGAAACTTCAATTTTGATAGGTTATTCCTCTCCAATCACTCTCCGATAAATTCCTGCGTTTTCCCTTTAAAATACGTAATCTTGAGTTCCGCAGCTTCGTGCAAACCGCCCGAGAAATAACACGCACTTAGCAAAATCAAAGAGAAGTTATTTTTGATTTGCCCCATTGACTATTTTCCATATTGCCCATAATACACTCTGTTTGCCCCCCAAATTTTGCATAACTTATTGTCTTAAAATGCTCTTGGGAAAATGCAATACTCCCAGGAGCATTTAAAAACAATGGTTTATGCAGAATTTGGGGGGCAAACAGAGTGTATTATGGGCAATTGGAAAATAGAGAATTCCCTACCCCCGGGACAGTACCGCTTCAAACAATTCCCCAACCCGGGGCTCGAAGAGCTGGAATTGCCCCGGGGATTGCCCGGGGAGGATGGTAACAGGTCAAATTGAACCATGCATAATGCTCGATCTCGAGACTGCTTGGACAATAAGAAGCCTCACCTTTTCCTCAATCCGTCAAGCGAACCCGCGGCAGAATCTAACGCGATGGCCTCACACGCGCCGACTCGGGGTTGACGCCCTTATCTCACAAAACTTTCTCAATTTTCTCAGCTTCCTCTCAGCTTCAAAGTTTTTTCCGGGAGTTGATGAAACAGGCCTGCAGAGGGATGGGTGGAAATAACCTAACAGACACTTTATAGAGTACAAATGGTAAAAAAAATGCAAATGAATGCTGATACACTTTTCCTTGCATATTTTCTAAGTTTTTTTTTATGTTGATCTTTTGTTTTTCAGCATCACATCGTTAAGGACGGAACTGTATTCCCAAAGGGCGATACTCGAAAGTATCTCTAGTCAGTTAGGAGCCAGGACGAATGATGGAAGAAATCTGCTGGACGACTTTTAGATCACAGAATCCTTAAAGACCAGTTTCGTTTCCAAAGATCATTAGCAGGAACTTTATCCTGTACAAGGAATACCGTATTTACTAGAAAGAGCGCCGTATCTTCCCATCAACAATACGTAGCCTTGGACCAGGCTCCGCAGTGGAGGAAAAAGACAAAAAACAGGCTGAAACAGTAAAAAATATATATTGGCGAGCGAGGCAAGCTGAACAGTGGACTGGGGAGGAGAAAGGGTCCCAGACTACCGCCCAGCTCGCTTCGCTCGCCAATATTTTTTTCTTCTTTTTTCCCCAACGCGGAGCCCCCAGGCCAAACAATACGGCGCATGTGCGTTTTCAATTTTAACTTGGTTAATCCTAAAATAATAATACGGCTGATATTGTTAGATGGCTGTTGATAATATTTATTTGGATCTGGAAAGAGATATAGACCTTAAAACTAACTTTCATTACATTACATCCTACTACCTACACGGCTGCTATCAATCTCATTTTGAACAAGATAAAGAAAAACAAATAAATGTTTCGTCGTAAAAAACAAATCGCAGCTCTGTACTTTCATTTGACCGCAGCTCTTTTGTTTTACGCTGGGTTTGAATCCATCGTTAAGTTCGTTTGTTTACTATTTTCCAATATCTGTATCTATCTGTATGCGTGCAATGGTCATAACGCTCATGGTCTTATGTATTTCTGCAAATTAAATTCACGTTTGATTGAACGAGATGATGATTCAGAAATGATTCGTATACGTCACTGTCTGCAGAAAAACAGAGCCTGCAAAACAACAGTCTGAACAACAGCCAAAAAGGAAGGACAAAAAAAAATACGAGACACGTGTTGTTAAGCAAGTTTTTCTGTCTTCTGTTATTCAAACCACAATTTCTAGGCTTAGCTTCATAATTCGGGAATTTTGGGGGGAATTTTAGCCATCAAGAAAAATTTTAGAAAATCTCGGGAATTTTAGGAAAAAATTGACAAATTCGAGAATTTTAGAGCAATTTGAAAATTCACCCGACATTTTGGCAACATTTCACAAACAAACAAACGTTGACAAAAATTATTCTTTTTTTTATCCCTACCGACCAAGAGAGGACTCAGTCTGCTCACACGCTACAGCATGCAGTGTCCAGAGCACTGTCCACTGAGCACAACAAATCAGGGTTTTTTTTATCAGAGTCCTCTACGCTTCAAATTATCAGCAGTTATGTACCAAAAAGGTCCCTCGCTATATAAAAAAAAACACGCAATTTTTTGAGAATTTTCGGGAATTTTAGCGTTTTTGGGGGAGAATTTTAGACATTTCTAAAGGAATTTTGAGAGCTTTTCTTCGGGAAATTCCGGAAAGAATTTTACGCCATATTTCAGGTATTATGTAGCTAAGCCTACGTTTGAACGAGGTGATGATTCAGAAAATGATTCGTATATGTCACTGTCTGCAGAAAAATAGAGCCTGCAAAACAAGGATCTGACCAATAGCCAAGAACTTTAAAAAACTATAACGTCTTTCCACTTTTCACTTCACGATGTTTAAGGGCAAATTTTAATCGTTTTGGCATTAATAGGAGACTAGACTTACTACTGTATATATAATAACCATTCTGAATTTCATGTGGAAAATGTTTTGCATCGTATTTACGAACTCAGCCTTGTTTTTGATTTAGAATCGAAATCTCATTCGTTCGGTCTCCTCTGATACGTCAATCAAACGTGCGCAAATACCGCAAGCACTCAATCACTATTACTTCAAACAATAAACTGTTATTGTTTTACCAAAGGCAGATCCAGACAATTAAGAAAGGAGTGGCTGGGACACTTTCCCACTTGTTGTTGTTTTGCCAATCTTAACCCATTTTTATTATTTTTAACCCTCTTTACCGTCGCCGTCGTCCTTGCTCCCTTATTGGCCAAGGAGGGAAAAAAAAATAAAGAGGGCGTATTTGTTTTGTATCAAATCCTGCCTTTCCTATTTTTTGACACAACACCCTTCACATGAAAGGAACTCCCGAGGAGCCTTCTGTGTATAAAAATGATGGCCTTCACGCGCACTCGTCACATTTAATTTCAAGTAGCCTTCTGTTAGATCTAGATATCATGGCCACAAAGGAGAAAATTCTTGCTCAACAAGGAACGCCCAAAGGGCAGTCATCAAGTCGATGTGATCATTTCGCTAACACACAGCAACATCAACCGCTGCCAAAGGATACAAGAGAGAGAGGCAACCACAGCAAGTCCTGTGATAGCTACTTTAACAGCGAACTTGCGACCAAGTTCTTGAGTGATCCTCGAGTGGTGACTGAAAATGCCATAAAACTTACTCCAGATGAGATGCACGCAATTTACTTGGACATCTTCAAACCTCTGGACTTCTTCGAAATGTTTTACGAAAGACTGAAAGCTCAAGAAAAGGAAAAAGAGAAAGAGGAACTGGATGAAGAGCGAATCCGGTGACCGAGTATGCTGTAAACTGTGACACTTCACATGGAACTTTAAATCTACAAAAATAAATACCGTTTCGGAAATAAACAGAGCCAAAAACGGAAGGAAACGCATAAACGTACCCACTTTATACTTCATATAAGGGATACAGGAAGATTTAATTTAGTAAATCCCAAAGGTTTAATTAATATTTATTTATTTATCAGTTTAAATAAATATACACCTTACCGTACGGTCAACATTACTGAGATTGTAAATTAATTTGACAGAATATTTATAAGAAAGAAAAACGAGTTAATAATTACCAATTTATAAATTTACCCAGTCAATGATGTATTAATTGCTGTATTGTACGTTTTTCTTCACCCTTGTCTCGCTTGTAAACATTTCAATGTCTTTTCGTATAAATCTCGGACAATGCCTTACATAAGAATTTACTCTCCTATCACTATTTAGTTAAGCTAAGTTTGAACCCTTTCCAAGTTAGGAATACAGTTTTAACCCTTAGTCAGCCTAATTTTTTTGCTGATCGAAAATTAGAGTAAAACGAAATAATTTAAACTTCATTCACTTTCCACTTCGTAACTGGATAACAGTGCTTGGAAATAATATCCGTACTTATGAAAGGGGACAACATGCCAGATGTATACCTATGAGTTGTTCTGTGTTGTTCAAGTTGCGTAACCGTTTTAAAAGCATGTCAAAACTGAACTACTGATGTGTTCACGTTACAGTTCTCAAGAAATAAACCTTACTTGCTTGTACGTTCTTTTTTTGTACACCATATTTAATCGGTCTTGATCAGGTCTTGGTGAAATAAAGAGTGCACGCAGGCATGTTAATTTCCAATGTTGAAAGATATTTCTCACTTCGAAGTTTTATCTACACACCAAGTGAGTTTTCTATTCTATCCTCTAGAAGATGCACAATGCCTCCAAAACATATTATTTTTTAAATTTTAAAATAACGGTTAATCATACCATTTTTAAACTTCAAAGTAGGTAAATTTAGAACGTTTTGCGCTCATAATGTTGTTTTTGTTCTGCGAGAAGAGCAAGACCATGTAAAAGTTAGCGATATGTACGCGCGTGTAAAAAGTAACCTGTGCCTCCGTCCATTCCCGTGCAAAAAAATGTGTACAACAAAAACTATGATAATAATTAATTAGTTTTTAACGAGTTTTCTAAAAATGTGGATATTGTCTGGGCTTTTTTCAGTTTTCATTTTTTCTTCTGTCACGTGTTATCATCGGTGAGCGCGTCATTAAAGGAACACAAGGCTTGGGCAGTTTTGGTCGGATTTATCACACGACCGAAAACGGTGTTTTATATTAGCAAGTAAAATGTAAAACACTTGTGATTTCAGTCAGGGAGCAAATCTTATAGTAAAAAGTTAAAATTATTTTTTTCTGACATCGTGTTTAGTGCTGGCACTGCAAAATGCGTTCGCATCAGAATGACGTACTGATCCTGCGCATGCTGGCAGAAAAAAGTGCCATTTGCTCAAGAACAAAAGTTTGGATGGCTATCCGGAGGTTCCTTTTCGCACGCAGGTGAGTATTGTGAAAACGTAACCCCCACTGTCTCAGTACGACTAATCCATGCCCATAAAAATTGCATAGTAAAATAAAATGAATAACAATGAAGAATAAAAATGTCAATGACAACGTGTGTAATAAACGTATGAGATAAACAAAAGAAAAATACAGCAATGGCGAATATCCTTTGTAATCGACATTTTGTCTGAAATATGTCTTTCGCAATGAAAAGTATGTTTTCGTCAACAAACGGAAAATGGGTAATTGCGACCTAAATGGATATTTGCTGGCAAGTAAAGTTTAGCCTGTAAATGCTTCAAATATATAAAAAACAGCTATCAACAGGTGAAATGTACGTACACCATCATGCGAAGCGAGCTGCAAACATCAATCCTTGGAAAATACGCCCCTCTCCACCCCCCAAACAGAATTTTACTAAAAACTATTGCGGGCACTTCCAAAAAATCTTCATGTTTCAACTTTCGTTTTTGTAGCTTACAACAGGAAAGATCCGTAAATTAATGGTCTGGTAAAAATGAAAATATTACGAATTCCAGCGGTCTTTGGTAGCAATTTTCCTTTTTTCGAAGACCTTTCGAACCCCTGGTTTTTTTTCGAATTTTAAAAAAAATTTCGTATCGAGTAGGTTTGATTGAAAATAATACGCTCCAAATTTTAGGGCTGTGTCAGGAAAATTTAAAAAGTGAGAAAATGATGCATAAACTTTACTCTCCATGTTTTTAATTCAAACTGTTTTTCGAATTTACTGTTTGAAAATAATAGAGCGAGAACAAGTAGCAAATACGCAATCGACAATCTAAAGAGAGGGAGAAAGAAAGGGAGAAAAGAAACAAAGAAACAAAGGAAAAATGGAAAAAGGACGAGACGAAGTTTAAGCCTGATAAACCAGTTTTTCCGTTATTTCACTCAATCACCTCTACCTGTAGATATAACAAAACGATAAGCTACTTGTAATTCCTGTATCTGCAGTGTGACCTTTTTAAAGTGCTTGTAGCCGTTACCTTCGCTAGTTTTTATTAATAACTTTGAAATATAACGTCTTTCTCTTTTTCATTTCATGATGTTTGGCGGCACGTTTTAAGAGTTCTGGTATTTAATGTAACTCGACCCAGTTATTTTGTGAGGGTTACATCCTATTTTGAAGCTCTCTGGTATCCCCATCTTTACTTTGATCGTAAGTCTAACATATAGCATGGATAACATATAGACCAATCTATAATATAGCGTAAAATTTTTGGCGATCGGAGTAAATGTCACGTGGTTATAGTGCTACGCCTCTTTGGGGTCTGAGTCGAAATTCTGCTGTTGCTGGCATTTTTTCGTGAAAATCTCTCAGCTACATATAGTGGGCATTAGTGCCTTGCGTTGAACAAAGTTTTACCAAAATCGCAAAGACCCAATGCGAGAAATTCAGCGGTTTCCAAATTTAGGCCATAATTTATGTGAAAGTGATAAGGAAACTTTACACGATTATATCTAATAAACTATGAGATTTATCCCTTTATTTTTGGGATCTTTATAACAGATGGTCCTTGCAAGTCAGCAAAAAACTTCACGGCCTTGTAAATGCGCGCGATTTCGAGCAATGCAAACATATAGAAATTATAGTTTTAGCTATTTGTTGACGTTTGTCAGCGTTTTAGAGTCCTCCTCACGAAAAAAGCATTTTCTTAAAAATTCGTAGTTTTTTTTTCCTTCAAATTTTTTCAGGGCCACAATTGATTAACTAACTACCCGGATTCTGAATTTCATGGTCATTGAAAAACTGTGACATTATCTTCTATAATCCCAAACTTGAGTAAACATTGAAGATTTTTAGCGTTTTGGCTGAGTTTGTGCTTTGGGAGTTTTCTATTGTTTTGAGTAGTCTCTACAGTACCAATACCAAGGCATCCAAGCCTCGAGAATCCAATCAAGGACAGCCAGGTTGTACTTCCGTCTTTCCTCCTCAGAGAGTCCCCGTCCATCATTCGCTTTGTGCCAGTTCAAAATGATCTCAACAACTCGTGCTTCATTCTTGTGGTTGTTGTTCTGCAAGAACTTAAGGACACCAATGGAGAAAAATTTCTCGCAATCAGGAACAGACTGTTTTCTTTTTCCAGTAAGAGCCTCATAAATCATGCCACTATTTTCATCATGTAGAGCATCTCTGAAGTACTGCAGACCTATTGATGGGATTGTCCCTGCTCTAGCGCATGATGTTATGCGCTTCAGCACATGATTATGATCTTCACGCTCATGAAATGTCTCACCATTCACTTCATTTAACTCTGGGACATAGAGATGTTCTTTGAAGTTAACACCCAATGCACAGTAGTCATTTACTTTCTTGCGGTACAGGTAGGTGGCCATCAAAGACTTTAAACATTCAGTCTTATTTTCAGGCTTACCTTAAAGACAAGCAAATTAAAATAATACAACTTATTTAACAATTTTTACTAAGAAATTACTTGATACTATTACCTGGAACAAAGAAACAAATAAGTTAATAAATTATCGGCTGTCTATAGTAAATGTGTTGATCAACATACCAGGCTTTCATGGATGTGGATCATAGTTACATGGAAAGTGACTTCATCCCCAGAGCTGAAGGGCAAAGTTATTTCAATGCACACTCAAAAATCTGAGCATTTACTTTGGTGGCTTTGGGAAATAGTGCCAAGCTGGCAACCAACCTTTGCCATTAATAAACTACTGGGGGCTTATTAGTAACTTTATCATAACATACCAGGCTTCCATGGATGTGGATCATAGTTAAATGGAAAGTGAATTCGTCTAAGGAGCCGGAGGGCAGATGTAAAGGAAAGTCCATCGTCCATGAGAGATTTCAGCAGAACGACATCTTTGATTGGAACAGCTGGATGTGGCACTTGAGGTTCCACTGCCCCATCTTTGAGAGAAAGCAAGAATGTAAAGTTACATTCAAACTCTTTACCATTTAATTTGGTAGCTCCAAAAATATTTTTAAAAAACAGCATCTTGCTGGCCAGGATACTTTGCAATAAAATTCATGCTATGGGTTCTCTGTTGCTCAAAAGTGACATGGTGCAGAAGCAAGGTGTGAACATTGAAGAAAATAGGGCTTAAATGCATGGAAATCGATAATTTGTTTTCCTTAAATAATTTATAGCCATGTCTGTGATGTTTGAGAATATTCAGCCAAAATAATTATTGTTCTTTTACCATGACACTGTTGACTTGCAAACAGCCCATCAGAGAGCATAAAGTGTACAGAAACCATTAATTTTACCTTTATTCTTGGGTGTAAGATATCTTGCTATTCGACTAGCCGGAATGGATTTGGCCTTAGACTTTGCATCTGCCATCAGCTGAATTACTGAGACTGGTCTCTGGGAGCCCTTGGTCCTTAATGAGTTAAACTCTCCGTCAGTTACAAAACCTGATACATAAAATATATATAATCAGCGTGCAAAGAAAGTCATGTCCGATAGCCTGGGGCTAGTGGATATTGCTATCAGGATAGTGATGTTTGTTTTTTAACTTGCCAGAGGGACAAGTGCTGTTTTCTGGGAAAATTCAAATTACAGAAGGATTGTAATCAATCCTGCCAATCAAAAAGGGTTTTGGGGCTAATTGAGATGATTTGTGGGAAGATAATGCTAGCTGTAGCTTATAATGGAATTAAAAAATATATGTAAATGTATATATATATATATATATATATACATGAGACTGGTATATATATATATATATATATATATATATATATATATATATATATATATATATCTAGCCGGATTTATGAAAACCGTACCATCGGACACCAGCAGCCCACACACCTTAAACTGACTCAACTAAAGTAAATATGGCCAAGACACTCAGCTCTTACCCATGGTTCTCTTAAGTTGACTCTCTTCTTGGTTCCTGATTAGCAAAAGAAACATTCCAGTCCATCAAAAAGACACTCTGGACTTGTCCATACACTCTAGCTGCTTAAAGGCCCTGAATGACGGAGGACGCTTGAGACTTAAGCAAGTTCTAAGCAGAGAAATTCAAGGTTAAATCACCCCCCCCTGACTTCCTCCACCCCCCCCCCCAGCCTAGCACGTGCTTAAGGGGAATGCTTTCATTGGCCAATGGGCCTCAAACGTTACAAGAATTTGACATGACAAACCAAAGGCAGACATGAGCAGTGCACTGACTCTCCCAGACCAGGACTAACGGAAGGTACAACGCTTTTTCAGCATCCTACCCCCCTAGGGATTGACATGGAGGCCCCTTTCCAACCCATGGCGAGTTAGCTCAGGGACTGAACTTGTCAATGAGACCAACCAGGACAGCAAGCCCCCTATGTTTTTTCGCACCGCAGTGACCAGAAAGCTGGCGATCGCCAGCTTTCTGTGCGAATATTCTGGTCCATTTTGAGGTATGTTTTCAAAAATTCGGCTAGATATATATATATGTATATATATATATATATAATGTGGCAAAGAAAACAAACCCACAACTACCATCCCCAAGTTTTCCATTTCCAACTTAAGGTCGTCACGAAGTTGCCTAACTTTTGCATCTGTTATGCTCTTGAATGGCAGGGCTCTCACTGGAATGGCATAGGGCTTCATGTCCCTGCGTTCATCAGCCACCATGAAGATCATCAGATGCGTGGCCGCTTCCCTTTTTTTAGAGAACACATCTTTGGTGTACTGTGACAGACCTTTCCTTAATTGTGCTAAAGTTTGGGGAAGATTTCCTCTCTGATTAGCAGGCCCTAAACACTTGGAAATTATGCTGCTGCATCTGTTTTGCAAATTATGGTTCAACGATTTCAGGGTTTCATAAGCATTGACATCCCAAGCTAGAGCAAACAGGCTGCTCTCTGGGGTATTGCTTTGCTTCCTTTTTTTTCATAAATTTCCTTCGATTTCCTGAGACCTGATTGCAAAAACTCAGAATCATTTGTTAGTGTTTTCAACTCTTCCCTCAAGTCCTGGATAACAACTTGCAAGGGCTTTCGTTTTTCTAAACCAATCCCTTTAATAAAACTTATCAACTGCATGTATGTTTGGTGCAGTTGCTCCAGTTGCCCGTGTCCCAAGTCTACATCCCCAGACCACTCACGGCGCAAGGATTCCATAATACCGGACCTTATATCACAGGCATCGGCTTTAATCCACCAACGCCCATTAGGATTCCTCTGTTTTGCAGTCTTCAGTGCCTCTATCTACAGTTAATTACAGATGACAACAAATCATTCCAAGTAAAGAAATGTAACGTCTCTATTTGAAACTAAATATGTATACACATCATTAAGTGTAGGAAGAATTATGATGAAATGTACCCTGAGGTCTAGATGACATCCAGGTCCAAAGTCATGACAACATGGTATACAATACACTGTCAGACGTACTGACTGATTAATAACAATTATGGTCAATAATTAGACCTGTGCATAACATTACAGTTCTTCCTAAAACACACTGTCATGTTAATGTATCATATGTAGCCCTTAACATCTGTATATATTGCTTTAAAGTCTGCAACATTGCCAAAAATGGCAACTTTGATAAAGTGCAATGTCATTAATACAAAACTGAGCTTACCTGGATGCTTGTGTCCCTGGTGAAGCCTTTTTGTTGGATTCTCCTCTGAAGCTGTCTTGATGAGAGACCAACAACATTAACCTTGGCCTGCAAACAAAGTGGGCATGTTAAGGGGGCAATTATATCATTTTGTACTTATGGAAGAAGATTTCTCACATACCATGCATAATACTTTCTAGAACACCTTTTACATATATGCTTTAAATAATAACAATAAGGCAGAAATAAAATAAAATACAACCAACAGCCCTTGACATTGATCATAATCAGCCCACATAACCATATGATATCACCTTCAGTGGATCACGCTTTGCATGCTTGTGCTTCCTGGTTCTTGAAGGTCTAGCATTGTGGAGTTGCTCTATCTGGAGTGGTGAGTCAGAAGCTTGTTCAAGCTCTGCCATGTCACTAACACTCAACCCACTCCAAAGAGTAGATATTTCTGAGGATGGTTCTATGTCTTGAGTGCCAGTATTACACATTAGTTCTTCCAGACCTTCAGTTTCCCGGACTGCCTGGGACAATAAATCACCCATCTCGTCAAATGGTCTGTTGAAACTGGTTGATGTAGGCTCTTCTGATTCCTGGGTGATAACATTATGTAAACTTTGAGAAATCTGCGGCTCAAGGAAAGGTGGGACGTCTCCTTCCTCATCTGAGGAATCTCCATCATAACTCCACATTGGCCCTCGGTAGAGTTTGTCCCATTTGTGACCAAAGTGAGCAAACATTGTCGTCAACCATTCAGCATAGTGCTCACATGGGTGGAGGTTTGAAACATTATCTTTGGCAAAGAATTGGAGGTTGTGGTGGATGAGACCAAAAGGCATACGGTCAAGTGACATCCTTGGCCCACTTCCACCAGGTCTTGATTCACCAACACTCCTTGCAAGAAAGTAGAGAGTATTTTCCTTTCCAGCGACTTGTAGGTTTTTAAAGGAGCTTCCAGCCAATTGCAGAAAGTTTGCAGGTACATAACCATCATTGATGCCAACATCATGGGAAAGATGAATGCAAAAGAGGTAGGAGAGGAATTGTTCCCTCTGCAATCTGGTCATTTTTAGAAAACCATTCATCATAAGTTTAATCAAATCACCAGTAGAAAACTCTGGGGTAACATTCTTGAGAGGAGACTGGTTAAATATGGGTGATAGATTTCCTGACAGATTGCGCAGAGGGGATTTAATGGGTGTAGAAGTTGCTTTTCCAGCTGCTGCACTACTCTCTTCCTGTTGCCCTTCAAAGTAATCTATCTTGTAGAAGTCCTCTGCTTCCTCCAGTGTTCTAAACTGGTTCACAAGATGTCGCTGCACTTTGCGGCGACAAGCCATGCCTAAAAATACAACAAAAAATATCCATTATTGCAAATGGTAAAATGAAATATCAAAACTGTATCCACACTTGGCTAGGGTAGAGTAAATAGAATATACTCCGTATTAAAGAATCTAAACAAACATCCAGAGGAAATATTGTGAGATTCTTAAAAAGTGAAAAAAAAACTCACTAGTTCTCGTGGGTAAACCAGAGTATTGTGCAACTGCAGCACTACAGCTGTCCCAAAAATCCCAATTCTTGTGGGTGGGCCAAACAGATGCTCCATCAGGGTCATGATACAAAGCAATATATTGAATTCTTTGTCATCCCAAGGAATAGATGGTGAAACTGAGGTGTCCTGCAATGAATATTCAATTAAATTTAGGGAAAGTTCATTTAATATGACAAGGGGGGGGATGAAGATATTGAAACTCGAAGCTTGAAATTTTAGCAGCCCCCCTCGCTAGCGGTTCAATTTTTTAGGAGCCCCCTCCTTGGTAGTCGAAAAAATTTCAGAGCCCCCCCCCCCCCTCCTCCTTCAATTCCTTTGCTCCCCTGAAAAAAGATCGCTAGACTGTATTAAATATATTTACCGTTATTGTCTTCAATGGTTTATACTATGACAAACTTGAGATACAGTTGTGATACAATTTTCTAAAGCATTTTTGGGATGAACAAGAGTGTAATGTGGTTTCTCCACGTTGACTTCTCCTGGACTTTTGAGGAGGCTTATCAGGAGTATTTCCCGAAGGAGGGCCTAACGGCCGCTTGGATGACATATATACTACAAAAAATATCATATTTTTAAAGACGAATAAAAAGGGGAATGAGAAAAAGAATTCTACGCAGCTACGAAAGATCGACGAACGATCGATCGTGACCGCGCGAGTAACTTCATAATACTAAAGATGGCGTGAAATGGGAGTCACGATTCCCGCACATAGGTAAACTTCAAGTGGCATTTTGACCCTTAAAACGGCGGGGCCTGCTGGGGCCCGCGGACCATTTCAGATACTTGAACAACAATACTAATAGATTATGCTAAAAAATGGAGGTCAGGGGTCGTTGAACACAGAGAAGATATAGGCTGAAAAGCAGAAACAATAGCTCTTAACTAAACAAAGGGATTATGCGCATCAAGAATTACAAAGAACAATATCAATAGAAGACAAACATACCTTGAATTGTTTTAAGAACTGCGGCTTGCTACAGCTGTCTACTCAAACTTTTGCAAAAAATATAATCGTAAATCACTCGATAAACGGCAAAAATCGGAGAAAATCGAAGGGGCGACGCACAAAAGTAAAAAAAAATCGGTCCGCCATCTGCAGTAGCGTGATTGGACAAAATTGGTCACGTGGACCGTGGACAGATGCTTGTAGCTAAATCCAGTCCCTTTTTGAGCTATTTTGAAAAAATAGCTCATATATCAGTGGTGTGAGCGTACGTATCTTTGTGGCTTTGTATCTTTGTAACTTTGTATCTTTGTAACTTTGTAACTTTGTATGTTCGGATGTTTGTTGCAAGAGCCAATAAGGTTGAAGGTACGATGAGTTGATGCTTAGGAACCAACGAGATCTTGGCATCTACTTAAACATGACATTGCTAAAGGTCGAACAAGGGCACTTTGAGACCGCCATCTTGATTCTTGACAATTTTTTCGTCTTTTATTACGGCTACAGGTGTTTGGAAACATTATATTAAATATCTTCATGACTCAAACGCTGTGTACAGTGATGCAGCTGTTTAAGGGTTCATATTTTAGTGTGGATGCTATTTCAAGACATTTCTGACCGAATTCGGCTATCGCGAACGGTATTGACGCACGTATTTATGAGTTGTGTTTCACCTGCTTCAAGGTAGAGCATAAAAGATCATATATTTTCAAAGCTCTTCCAGTGAAGCAATAATTGATATTTAGATATGGACATTAATTTGAAAGTATGCGGCCTATAAAATGTGGTTTTATAAGTTTGAAAGGCAGCTTATTTTTTTTAAAGCTGTACCGAGTACTGTTAATCCTGAAAACAAGCTTTAAAAATATTCTTCTCTCGCTTACAAAGTTCAACAGACCTTTTTCGTTCCGGCAAAACAAAAACAAAAAAAGAAAGTGAACACCATGATACATCCTTCCTGCATACTAAGCATTATAGTTATTGAAACGTATTTTATTTAGTAAAGATGAGTAACTAAAGTAAAAACAGTAGCGTTAGGGAATAAAATTGGAAGAAGCTAGTTGACACAATAATTAGATACTGTTTTATTGAGTGGAGTAACATGATATGAGCAGAAATATATTTCGACAGTTTGATAATTTTCGTGGAAGTTAATAAATGTTAGGCTATCAACCTTGACGTTGCGTGAAACATAATTTAATTGCAGATGTTGTAATAAAGCCGAGGTGATTTCTTAAAATCGTTGAGAAAATTTTGTAGTAAACAATTTGCGTTTTTTTTACGTACGAATTGTAAAAGGGCCAAAGGCCAACATCTTCACGTGCAAATTCTGTGCATGAGTTATTTTTATAATTCTGTTTACTAGATTACCGTGTGATAACTCGAATTCCCTCACGTACGAACCACGAAAGGGGGCAAAGTCCAACACTATCACGTGCCAGTTGTGTGACTGTACATCTCATGCAGATTAGCTTTTCACAATAATAATAGTAACCTGAACGTATGAAGATGTTTCGTTTTTGTAACCAATGCCTTAAAAAAGGCTCTTGTCTTTTAAGAAGCAATAACTTTTAAAACATGAAGAAATAAGTTGTCGGAGTTAAGGACTGTTTCACTGAGTAGAATCGCACGTGAAAACCTCGTGAATTGTGATGATGCAACCATCTACCACAATGATAAGGATCCTGGTATTTCTTAACTACTCGAATTCGATGAGTCACATTTAGGCTTAAGAAACTTCGAGGAAACCTTAGAGTTTTCCTCCTAATCAACGGTTGGTGAGTAGATATTTCTTTTACTTTAATAATTTGTTTAACTTGCACCAAATGTAACAGGGAAAGACAGAGGAAAGTGAATATATAACATGAGGATCGACGCAGCTGAACGTTTCGCGTTCTCATTTATGTACGGCAATACCCAATTTCGCACAACAACTCAATCTACATTTAGGACGAAAAAGGTAGATTCATCACTCTTGGTAAGGTTACACTGAGGCATCAAAGTTACACTGAAGCATTCAAAATAGCTTATGCACGTTGAACGTGCCTATGTTTATGTATTTGTTATTACCCATTTTTTATTGTACCAGTGCTTTTTCTAGCGCCGCAACGCTAAAATATTGAACAATATTTTGGGTCCCCCGTTGTTGCCTTAAGTAAAATTGCTAGACCTCTTGAGAAATAACGAAGCGTGCTTAGTACTTTCGTAAATTATTTTTGAGAAGAACGGAAATAAGATTTATATCTTATAGACAAATAATTCGTCATGTATAGATTTCACTAAGGAAAAAAGG
>NC_133206.1:4730555-4778055 GCF_958299795.1 Porites lutea
AATTGGAGCGGAAAGTTAGCACGCGAGCAGGGCGATTCTGCTGTAGTTTCTGCAATGTAGAAGATATTACGGCAATGAGCTCCCGAGGTCGGTTTCCGAAATCACAACTACATGTAGGATGAAATGTATTCTGCGTCTCCTTTTCCAGGTTAGGTTAAATAAACCCGTACCAACGGTTTATTTGACAAAGCTCCCGGTTTTTTGGTAATTTTATTAATTTTTCTGATCCATTTTTTTTCATCTTTATTTTCGCGACTTTTGCGATACAAACTAAATTCATTTTTAGTTGTGATGGCATTACTGCTTAATCATGACGGCTTTGGAAGAAACTGAACTATTGTGCATCGCGATTTCGCAAAATCGCTGCGGGAATTAAAAAATATTTTCTTTCAAAAAAAGCGTTTTCTTCATTGTCGAGTCAATTATCTCGTTTATCTCGTTTTCTAAAGGTCCTTGAAAACTGAATAGGACAATATTTTATGACCTACAACCTAAGAACCTGATTTATTTTGACCAGATCGAAACAAAACTGACATCTGAAATGGACTAAGAAAAGCCTTTTATTTTTGCCGGCTTCAGCCTGCTGACGCGATCGTGTCTGGTTTGCTTTCATATGATGACATTTTCCTGACAGAAGGGTGTCGGGAAAAACACCTCGCGCTGATCAAACGTGACAAAATCCGCCGCGCCTAAAGCTAATGAAGAAAAGTCTCCTAGAAAGCTCCATACAATTCCTTATAACAAAATTATAAGGAATTGTATGGAGCTCTCCGGGATACTTACAGTGCAAGCCCTGTGTGTCTCCTCATGCAGTAAGACTTAGATGCCGGCGATCATGTTTTCAACCAATGTTATGGATGAACAAACAGAAAACAATAAACAGACAAATTGTTTCTTGAAAATTTTTATTCGAAAACCGATAAGTTTACCATTAAAAGCAATTCACGTAACACTGACTGGATCGTGGATCTGTTCCCACAAGTAAAATCGGCTGAGCACATAACAAAATTAATATCTGTCTCAGATCGGGCGCATTTCCCAATTTATCTTGAAAACTCTATCAAAAATTTATAAAACGTCTATGAAACATTTATAAATACATAAATTTCCTTTCAATAATGTACTTTCCTTGAGCATAATGTGTAAAATGTAAGTTACCTGAAAATTCTTTAAAAAGGTTGCTGACTTGGTCGCAGTTCAAAAAAGGAAAAGCGCTCCGATCCGCAGTGAAAGAAACAAGGTCGAAGTCCTCGAAGGTAAATTTTGCAGCTTACAACTTTTCTTTGTCCTCAATAAGAAAACAAACTTTCTCATGTCACACGTATAATCAAAACCACCATACATGTGTTCACGTACTGTTTTGGTTGAATTAAAAAATCTACACTCACAAAATATTCCGTACCGACTTCGTCGGCGCCTTGAACAACGCTTCTGCAGAGCTTGCCATATCATTTTGTTTGCAGTCGCCATGCTGGTTTTGCTGAATGAGAACAGAAGCTGCAGATAACTCGTTTGCCGTGGTAGATAGGATTGCAGCTGGTAGCCTCAGGATGATCTTTGTCGGTCGAACAGCTGCAGGCTGCAGATGCATTTTGCTATTTTCGGTGAGAGGCTTTGCCATGTTGTGAAGAAACGTAAACATCCTTGTCTTACTTCGTCGCTGGTCGATGCTTTCAAGCCATACTGCTTATAACTTTGTGGCTCTTTATGTTTTGCCAGGGATGCATTTTATAGAAGCATATTTCCTTTATCTTTTACGCCACGAAAAGATTTCTTTCGGCCGTAGAAATTACATGTATAAGCGTTGCAAGCTCAAAGTTTTTAGCCTTGAATTCTCTGATTCCATATTTGGGCAAAATAATCTTCCGTGCTTCTGATTGGACGGCTGCGCCGGCTAAAAAACCCGAGCTTGGTTCTTAACACATAAGGGGAAGTTAGACGCTTCGGGGTTATATGCTTCTGGTGACAGCAGTGAAATGTCGCTGCGTTTGAGTCTCTTGAGTGGAAGAAATTCTCGAAGAGTTTCAGATAATTCTTTGGCGGAAAATTCACTTCAAAGGAGCATAGATGAAACAGTGGAGCGAAACCCATGCAAGCGCATGGGACTACATCTGGTACGACGTCAAAATAATACATAATAGTAACACTCAATCCTTTGTTACTTCAAAAAATTCAACTGGGAGAAACTGTATTGTACAGATGTAGCTACATCACGGGAACATAGTTCTTACTCTTTGACTTCGAGAAAGTATTATAGATGAAATTAATTTCTACATTTGTCACCCTCAAGTCAACTCTACAGGTTCAGTTTAGACCACAAGCATATAACCCCGAAGCGTCTAACTTCCCCTTATGTGTTAAGAACCAAGCTTGGGTTTTTTAGCCGGCGCAGCCGTCCAATCAGAAGCACGGAAGATTATTTTGCCCAAATATGGAATCAATTTGAGGAGGACTCGGAAAAAAATTCCGAGTCCCAGATGGGATTTGAACCCACGACCCTCCGTGATCTAGTCGGATGCTCTAACCACTTGAGCTACTGGAGACTCTATGGTGAGCAAGGGCCAATTTGTGGGTCTCGACTGGAACCGCATCACGCGGCTACACAGCCAAGTAATGATAGGCACATAAGAAGTGAAGAACTCACTAACAGCATCGCGCTGTCACCTTAAAGCATATCAAAGATGCGGCCAACCAACCTCCAAAGTGAGTATATTAAAGATGAAACAACAACAACATGATATTAATTTGAGGAGGACTCGGAAAAAAAAATCCGAGTCCCAGATGGGATTTGAACCCACGACCCTCCGTGATCTAGTCGGATGCTCTAACCACTTGAGCTACTGGAGACTCTGTGGTGAGCAAGGGCCAATTTGTGGGTCTCGACTGGAACCGCATCACGCGGCTACACAGCCAAGTAATGATAGGCACACAAGAAGTGAAGAACTCACTAACAGCATCGCGCTGTCACCTTAAAGCATATCAAAGATGCGGCCAACCAACCTCCAAAGTGAGTATATTAAAGATGAAACAACAACAACATGATATTAATTTGAGGAGGACTCGGAAAAAAAAACCCGAGTCCCAGATGGGATTTGAACCCACGACCCTCCGTGATCTAGTCGGATGCTCTAACCACTTGAGCTACTGGAGACTCTATGGTGAGCAAGGGCCAATTTGTGGGTCTCGACTGGAACCGCATCACGCGGCTACACAGCCAAGTAATGATAGGCACACAAGAAGTGAAGAACTCACTAACAGCATCGCGCTGTCACCTTAAAGCATATCAAAGATGCGTGATGCGGTTCCAGTCGAGACCCACAAATTGGCCCTTGCTCACCATAGAGTCTCCAGTAGCTCAAGTGGTTAGAGCATCCGACTAGATCACGGAGGGTCGTGGGTTCAAATCCCATCTGGGACTCGGATTTTTTTTCCGATTTTTTTTCCGAGTCCTCCTCAAATTAATATCATGTTGTTGTTGTTTCATCTTTAATATACTCACTTTGGAGGTTGGTTGGCCGCATCTTTGATATGCTTTAAGGTGACAGCGCGATGCTGTTAGTGAGTTCTTCACTTCTTGTGTGCCTATCATTACTTGGCTGTGTAGCCGCGTGATGCGGTTCCAGTCGAGACCCACAAATTGGCCCTTGCTCACCATAGAGTCTCCAGTAGCTCAAGTGGTTAGAGCATCCGACTAGATCACGGAGGGTCGTGGGTTCAAATCCCATCTGGGACTCGGATTTTTTTTTTTTCCGAGTCCTCCTCAAATTAATATCATGTTGTTGTTGTTTCATCTTAAATATGGAATCAGAGAATTCAAGGCTAAAATCTTTGAGCTTGCAACGCTTATACATGTAATTTCTACGGCCGAAAGAAATCTTTTCGTGGCGTAAAAGATAAAGGAAATATGCTTCTATAAAATGCATCCCTGGCAAAACATAAAGAGCCACAAAGTTATAAGCAGTATGGCTTGAAAGCATCGACCAGCGACGAAGTAAGACAAGAATGTTTACGTTTCTTCACAACATGGCAAAGCCTCTCACCGAAAATAGCAAAATGCATCTGCAGCCTGCAGCTGTTCGACCGACAAAGATCATCCTGAGGCTACTAGCTGCAAACCTATCTACCACGGCAAACGAGTTATCTGCAGCTTCTGTTCTCATTCAGCAAAACCAGCATGGCGACTGCAAACAAAATGATATGGCAAGCTCTGCAGAAGCGTTGTTCAAGGCGCCGACGAAGTCGGGACGGAATATTTTGTGAGTGTAGATTTTTTAATTCAACCAAAACAGCACGCGAACACATGTATGGTGGTTTTGATTATACGTGCGACATGAGAAAGTTTGTTTCCTTATTGAGGACAAAGAAAAGTTGTAAGCTACAAAATTTACCTTCGAGGACTTCGACCTTGTTTCTTTCACTGCGGATCGGAGCGCTTTTCCTTTTTTGAACTGCGACCAAGTCAGCAACCTTTTTAAAGAATTTTCAGGTAACTTACATTTTACACATTATGCTCAAGGAAAGTACATTATTGAAAGGAAATTTATGTATTTATAAATGTTTCATAGACGTTTTATAAATTTTTGATAGAGTTTTCAAGATAAATTGGGAAATGCGCCCGATCTGAGACAGATATTAATTTTGCCATGTGCTTAGCCGATTTTACTTGTGGGAACAGATCCACGATCCAGTCAGTGTTACGTGAATTGCTTTTAATGGTAAACTTATCGGTTTTCGAATAAAAATTTTCAAGAAACAATTTGTCTGTTTATTGTTTTCTGTTTGTTCATCCATAACATTGGTTGAAAACATGATCGCCGGCATCTAAGTCTTATTACACCCATCACTTCTGCGAAGATGTCAGCGAATTTTATGCAATTTTTACTTTCGAGTTCAGCAACTACTGAATTTTATTCGAAAATATGCGTTACTAGTTATTCTAGATAGATAGATAGTAAGTGATTTTTGAAAGGTTGTTTGTTTTTGCTGTTTTTGAAGTAACAATTTTAAGAAATCGCTTCTCTTACGGTGCATTCATTTGTAGTCGACTTTGTCTTGCTAGGAGGAACTAACTCATTCCTGGTCATTTGAGGTCATTTGGGGATTAATACTGTATTCCGTTTTTCGTAGAATATTACCTCATATTAAAACAGTAAATGCTTTTTGCACCGCATCATTTACATCGCGATACAAGTTTCGCGCGACAATCTCTCTTATCAGTAATTCCATATTAGGAAGTAAATTTTGATTGGTTCCCTAAAAAACCCGAGCTTTGCGACAGAGTTATACGCTTCGGGGTTATATGCTTCTGGTTTAGACGCAATTACTTTGAGGAAAAAAAAATAATTTGAATTACTTGAAGCCTCACACTCCACTAATTACATGTTCTAGTTTAATTTAATACTTAGCATGACTAACGTTGTGAGAGAGAAAGCATCTTCCAGTCGAGTATAAAATGAATTGTATTCCAGCCACTGAGAAACAATTTCGAGTATGTTATCTATGTCATAAAGTCATGGACTAACAGAATCGAATGCAATTGGCAATCTCTTGGAGCATATATAATTCGCTTTTATAACAATAGCAGCTGAAGTTATTAAATATCAAAAATATTTCCAGTGACATACTTTTTGTCTGTCGAGTGAGTAATGTCAATTTTCAGTGGACAAAAACCTTGTACCAGTGATAATATCTTAAGCTATATCGCATTCTTTTTTACCCTTTTCAAGTAAGGGCTATAGATATAATTAGTTATCTGTCATAACACCAACGACAATTTCTTATGGGAGCCGAGAAAATGAATTTAAAATTTCACAGGAATTGAGAAAACTAACACCGGTAAAATCTTCATGCCGTTAAGATTTCATTTTGTGAAATTTCAAGCATTTAAAGTTTGTTTTCTCGGGCTCCCATTAGAACCTTTTCTAGGTGTTATTTCATCTAACTTATTACATTTTTAGCCCTCGAAAAGTGTAAAAGGGGATGCATTATGCTTAAAATTATTCTGGTACAGGGTTTTTGTCCACTGAAAATTAACGTTACTCAATTTCCAAATGGAATCCGTCTTACAGTGTATTTTTCTTAACGTCATAGAAAACAAACGGCTATTTTCACGCTGAAACGGCGTCTAACGTGCTGTTTTTCACCTTGCACAGCGTGATATTCCTATATTTTCATGTCATAATAGCAACATCAATCTTAAAACAAAAAAAAATGTACAAAGTTAAGGCAAATTTTTCGAACGAAGCACGATTTACAATATGTCGCGTCTTAACAATAGGTAAAAAATGTAAACTAAGATTTTATCGCCAAATTCATGTTTTTTCATTAGATTTCCTTGCAATTGATTTTTCAAGAACTCAATATTTTTCATGACCCCCCACTTGCCCTGAAGCTTGATCCTCTCTTAAAAAGTTTTATGACGTGAAAATGCATGGCGAATAAAAGTTCAAAGACAGTAAGCACAAAAAAGATGATCCCTTTGCTTCTCTCCACTCCTAGCCCTCGCAAGCACGTTTACTAAACGCAGACTTGTATGAAGCAAGGACCACAAAAATATCTTAAGCTCCTTTTCAAAGGAGCAAAAAAATGTTACGTAACTTTGCAAAGCCATTCATATTTCAACTGCTTGTGCAGGAACAATGACGAAAAATGGACTAACCATAAGGAAAAGAAACCTTCAACCTTGTTAGAATCAAAAGTCATTGATTAGATTTTTAGAGTTTTTCCTTTTCTTTGGGATTTCTTCTAAGTTAAAAATGGAGGAAAAGCCTCTGAGAATTATATTGTGCGGGACATATGGGGTCGTATTAATTAATCTCACATGAGTTTCTAATTAACTCTCTAACTTCAAGATTATGTTTCTCATTCACCGATGTCGTACACTTGTTTTTTGCGTTATGTTTTCTTGTGATTAAACTACAGGTAACTCTGGGGAAAATAAGTAATACTGAACATTTGTAACACCCATAACAGCATATTTTGAAGCATATAGCATCATACTAAAATGCCTTCAATTTTGTAAATGTTGACATTGATTTTAGTCTCATAAAAATCCATAAACCTTGGTAAATTGCTTGTTCTGATGATTTATTCAATGGCTTAAACGAGGTATTATTAAAAGAGTTAATGAACAAGAGTTTACAAATAAATGCCCAACGCAAAAAGTGCTGAGATCTACTAATTAATGATTTTAAAAGCATAAGCTAGAAAAGTGATAAAAGCGATGGTTTGATAAGACGCAGCACGCAATCTATCATGACTACTACGTTAATAATGGAGTTAAATTCATGAGAAACACTTTTATGTCGTAAATCTTGGTATTTGCAGATACAATTACATATGGACATACTCGAGAAAAAAATGAACTTTATTTGATTCTCAATGCATTCAGCACAAAATTCCGAGTTTCTCCTTCCGGAGACGAGCCGTCATTTTACGTGGTCATCCAGACCACCCGGCGAAGGTCTAGCCATTTGCAGGGCAAAGGCAATACCTTAATTTCTAAGTCAGTATTTTAAGACCCTGAGTATTGGCCAGGCGCTTGGGTTTGCCGGGTTAATTGTATGGTGACTGAATTTCAGGCTTCTTACAAGGCAAAATGCCTTTCTTTGAGTGAACGTTTTTCACCCAGATGAGCAAAGAGAGAAAATGAAGGGATTGTTCACTTTCCTTGCGATTTCAGCTAGGACCTTAGAAATAGGAATTTTGGTGATGCGATACCCGAGGGGTAAAAAGAAACTCAAATAGGAAGCGCTCTCCTTCGTCGAACGCAACAACGTCTTTTAATTCTATTGTTGGTTCGGTTTTCTTTTCAAATCTCCCTGGGTATTACGAGACAATAAAGTCGTGAAACATTTGCAGTTATGTCCCTAAAGCCTCGGAGTCGTCTTTTGTCTTTAGGCTAACGGTACTGCATGAATAATTAATTATATTTAAAAAAATTACTGTTCCACGTGGAATTCTGTCAGTGTTGTGCACTTTACTTCATCTGATGCTGATGAAAGTAGCCGTTTTCAAAATGAGTGAATGAATAAATGGATGAATAAATAAATGAACGAACGAATAAACGAATAAATGAATGAATGAATGAATGAATGACTGCGCTTTTTAACTTTCCCAGGCTTCGACACGATAACAAACTTAGTTGTTAAGTTTTGGCGATTTAAACTAGTGAAAGAGGTTTTAGAAAGCCAAAGTTTGACTCACCTTGAAAACAGAAATAAACCGACAAAATAGGCAAATGATGGCAAAGTTCATCATCTTATTCAATTTTCACCTTAAGAAGCATTTAATAGAATTGTAATTTCGAGTTGCCCCAACCCTCTGTTTCAAAGCGAACCTGAGCTTGTTTCTAAGCTTATTTTCTGTGGTCGCTTAGGGGAAGTTCGTCTGCATTTCAGTTCAATCTGGTGTAAGACGACCTGGGGTACCGAACCATAGTGTGATGTGTGGATTTCTTTATTTACCCATCTTGAAATACCATGCTATGAAATAAATTTGCGTCCTTAATCTTCCAGGCATGTCGTGATGGTTTAACATGTGTGGTGGAACAATTGATCAAACAGAACCCATCAGCTTGTAACGAACAAGACAAAGATGGCCTCACACCGCTTCATCACGCTGCCAGGGGAAACTCTCTTCAAATTATTCAATCACTAATGGACGCTGGAGCGGGTGAGGAAACCTTTTTGCTCTTTGAATGGATGATCTTGCAGAGGGTTGGAAATAGGGTTCATTTCTCACTCTGAGAAACAAACCCAGTCAGAGGTCGGAGTGGGATTCTCATGCCGTTTTTCTGTATTACTTTTTCTACTTAATTAAAGGAGCTGTGTCATGAAAATTGTGAAACTTCAAACAGTGACAACTGCCACCAATTTGAGTGAAACTAAAAAGTAACTGATCAAAACATGAAAAGAAGATGTTAAAACCAGTTGTCAGATACATAATACATATATGTACAAAAGGAGACAGGGAAAGACAAACTGGTTCAACAGAAAAAGAGGACTGAAACGTATTGCAATTGTGGTTTCTGAAAACTTGTTAGCTTAACAGTTTTTCATTTTTGTTGTTTGCAACGTTTGATATAATGCTTGGGAGTCATATTCGTTTGATACAATGCTGTGATTTTGTCATTCACAAGTAATTTCTTATTTTTAATAACAACATGACCCAAAAAACCATGACAAAGCGGCTTTAAATAAGAGTTTTTCTTCATAGATGTCAATGCCCACGCCTCAAAGGAGAGTGCCTTCGCGACACCGCTGATCTGCGCCAGCAAGTTTGACTCACCAGAAGCGTGCCGTTTGCTCATTAAACGAGGTGCACACGTCGAGAAGAAAAATTGCAGTGGTCAGTCACCCCTCCACTATGCTTCCCGGAAAGGCCATGCTCGTGTTTTAGAGGTGAGTCATAAGAGTGAATTATCTTTTTTTGCTTTGAAAGACTCAACTGAAAAACTTACGATACCCTCTCGTTGATACAAATACACCGCTCAGTAAAACTTTTAATTTCCAGAGCGATAACTTAATTAGTATGAACGAAAAGCAAAATAACCTCCTTTCAGTGGCCATAACTGATACCCATTTACACCCATCCATCCATCCTACCATCCACGCATCCATCTATCCATGCATTCATCTATCCATCCATCCATCCATCCATCCATCCATCCATCCATCCATTCATCCATCCATCCATCCGTCCATCCATCCATCCACCCATCCACCGATTCATGTAAACAAGAATTGTGCGAACAACTGATAACTTAAAGTATCACATGAAGATCGATATTTTGAGCAGTTGATGACGCGAGTAGCTACCTATTTGTCATTAGCACCTATTTGTACTAGTGACTATTAAAATGACACGCTATGTAAAAATATGGTTTCGCAGGCGGGGATTTGAAACTAACTCGGATCAGTTCTCTAATATATCTCTTGTACAAACTATTGGCCTATGTACATTTAATACCCTACACTTGCTTATTTGACTTGTTAAGGTTCTTTTGAACGACGGAGGAGCAGCGGTTAATCTGGAAGATAACAACAGAGCTACTCCTTTCCATGCTGCAGCACAGGCGGGTCAAACACAAGTCATTCAAAAGCTGGTCAGTCATTCAATGTTAATTAATTTTAATTAAAACACTTATTATCATCCCATGCAAATTAATATTCCGTCTTTTCATTGGCCGAGAGCCCACCGCTTGAAGTAATTGCCTACAAATAATGGTCTGCTCATGCGCAATGTCGTCTAATTGGGTTTGGCTGCAAATAATATTCTGCTCTAAATGAAACTTCACATTTCTCCTTTTTGCGATCACTCTTGCGTGAAAATGGCACATCGCTTCGCCTCTCGAAGAAGTTCATTCTCGGTGATCGAATGATAAGACAATTATGAGCAGTCAGGATTATTCATCGAAACGAAATGTTGTGCCTCGTATGGTGGTACTATGAGTCAAATGATGGAAAAGAGAATTAACCGTAGTAAGAAAAAGGAGTGCTGAAAAAATCCACCTGGGTTTTCACTCCGGAGTCAATTCTCTGTTCCAGTATTTGTGAAAAAAGAAGGTGGTTATTCATGAGACTGTCGATAATAATTGTAAAACGTTCTAATAATTCTAATAGGGCTAATAAGACGGTCTGTTGGAACAGCTAATACAACAACTTTTTCATTGCTTTACAAAACATTGGTCAGACCACTTCTAGAGTATGCTGCTCCAGTCTGGAACCCATATCTTGTCAAAGATATTCATGCAATAGAGAGCGTGCAAAGACGCGCGTCAAGATTAGCTCTTAGGCAAAAAAGAGGTGATATGTCTTATGAAGAGCGTTGTGACACGTTACATTGGCCATCTTTGTCCAGTCGTAGGACATATTCCTCTCTTGTTGAATGTTATAAGATCGTGTTTGGCTTATCACACTTGGATTTTGAGGAATTCTTTCAATTCGCAAAAGTCAAATCCACTAGGGCAAATCACTCGTATAAGCTTTATTGTAAATTATCTAGAATCAACTGTTTTAAATATTCTTTTTTTAACAATGTAATTAGTTATTGGAACAATTTACCTAGTAATGTTGTTGAAGCCGGTACCCTTGAACTTTTTAAATGTAAACTCAAATCCTTTTTAAAGTTGTAATTTTTATTGTTTGTTTGTTGTTTTTAGGAGAGTTTTATTCATAAGGTTAACCTCTAGACTCTCCCTTTCAAATTTATGTAGTTATGTATGAGTTTGAATAAACATGTATGTATGTTATGTTATGTAATTAACTCTACAAAACTGATAAAAACAAGGATTTATTGTAAGTGGAGCTACACGTTGGTTCCTCATCAACCATGTCCCTGATCGAATGCTTCATTTCCAATTTCTAACTCCCCCCCTTTTCAAAAATGACTTGAACAACCCTGAAATGGTCTAATGTTATTCGGAAGTGTTGGTCTAATCCTTATGGAGGGAGTAAATACCGGAGAATGAGCCAACTCACCTCAGATCGGAACCAAGAGTCACACCTGTGCCATATTCCCGGAGATAATTTAAAATAGAATGTGGGGATAGCGCCGGCTTTGATCTAATTATTAATCGACTGAGCTACCTCTGTAGCCCATATGGATCGGCAGGGCTTTTGAAAAAGGAATTGCCAAGGACAGTCGAAGTTTAGTTATAAAAATAATGAAAACTGAACAAATATTCATTATCCATCGTGTGCTATGTTTTTGTAGGTATTGTATGGGGCAGACATGTCTCTTCGAGATAACGATGGCTACACACCCTTTCATCTTGCGGCAAGAGAGGGTCATGTTGAAGCTTTCAAAGAAATGCTTAGAAAAGGTCAGAATATATTCGATCACATTTTGGAATTCTTCACAATCAAAGCTATTTAAAGCAAATGTCACTTCATTTGCATAGGCTCGTATACTTTTCTAAAACCTCTTTTTTTAAAGCCCAGAATTAGTTAAATTATAGTGGTTTAACCCGTGAGAACCTAAGAATTTTCCTTCAAATGTATAAAAACCACGACAAGCCACGAACATTTCATTGTAGTTATGATTAGGAATTTCTAGCATACATAATTGTCAACCATTTACGTCTGTATTAATTAATCAGTCTTCAGCTATTAGATTTGAATTCCACCGACGGTCTCTACTTAGCCTAGCTTAGCCTGCATAGCAAGCAGGTTTCCAGTCGAGTTATTTCCCGGAAGTTGGAGCGAGAGTCTCAACTTTCTTGACTAACTCGAGCGGAAATGCTTGCTACGCAGCCTAGTCTCTACTCGCTCAGTCCCTTAAAGGGGCTATGTCACCCCACACGCATGCGCGAGCCAATGAAAACAAACTTGAAAAAGACGGCCCAACTTTTTCAAGTTCTGTCCGAGATTTTGGAAGGCTGTTTTTATCTGTCGAAATCTCAGCCATCGTTCGATAGATAGCAAAGTTTTGTATTAAGAATCGTTCTATGGTGATTACATAATAATTTTTTGGCGTTATTTTGAAATTGTTTGCCTGTGGAATGTTTTTACGTGGATTTACTGTGACCTCTTATCAGCGGCCGTTGTAATGGCAGAGTTAATGACGGCTACTCCACAATGAGCGATGGAATCTTTGATGGAATCTTCCCTATAGTTCACAGAACCTTTCTATTGAGTTATTTTAGAGGCTGCTGGCTCTTGGGTTTTTCTTGTGCTCAAAGTATGTGGACATATAATGAAGCGGCTATCGAGTTGGCGGCGGCCGTTTTTTGTTAACGATTATACGCGCGATTACAAGAGCATCAGGCCATGAGTTTCGTGACGAAACTAAACTCCTGGCGAAGGAAACATTATAAAATTCGGCTAGATTCCTTCTTGTATTTATCTGGATTCACAGCAAAGATAAACACGACCGTTTGCTCGTCCAGATTGTTCTCAACGGACTTAGAGAGGCATGTTAGTACGAGTTAGATCCTGTAAATGTCATGTTTTTGAACTGTTTGTGTTCGAGCATATTTTTGGAAAATAGCAGAGTTTACTTTCCCTTTTTATCAACGGACTGCTTATAGTGGAGTAGTATACCAATGATGCTTGGTTCTGTTTTTCTCGACGTCGCAGTGATTCGGCACGATCGAACAATTTTGCGCGATAATGTATGTTTCCCTAAGATCAAAACAAAGACTTGATGTCTCTTGTTCTATCAGCATCTAAATTATAAAATCACTAGCGACAGACAAGTCTAATTGTTAATGATTTGAAACAGTCTTGGTCTTTATCTTCGGTCTAGCGTCTTTTGTAGTTCATTTGTAAAATACAACTTCGATCAGCCTGTTCGATTTATTTTGTTGAATAAGACAATATGTTGTTGTTGAATTTTTGTTTGCGCTCTATTTTATAAATAGCATGCGTTTTTACTTCAAAACTACAAGTAAAATTGTCGTCACAATTTTATTCTTGATCTAGCATAACCAGAGAAAAAACGTTCCGTGAATTCTATCGAAATATCCCTTATCTAAACTCATTTCGCTTGTTAACCTCTCTAAATTCGGAGCCTTGGACGTGACAGAGAAGATGGAGAAAGTCACGCGTTAAAAACAATAGAATTTTGACAGTTGAAAGTAATTTGCATAATCTCAGAGCGCATGCTCTCCAGCTGACATAGCCCCTTTAACTGTTGTACAGAGTGGACAGAAGTCTATAAATGAAAAATATTTATTTCCGATATTTCTTTACCTACAGCCAAATATTGTGGATTATCAATCCGCACCTTGTTAAACAGCCCTGATAACTATGGGAACGTATGCCTACATCTGGCCATTAAACATAAAGAGGCAAGTGATAGATAGAGATTGCCATCTCCTTTTATTTTTAGTGTGTTCAGCTGTCAATCAATCATTCAATCAATCAATCAATCAATCAATACCTTTATTAAACTGTCAACTGTGATAGTAGTTCATATCATCTAGGTGGAAACACAAAAAAGGGTGGGTAAATATATATACAGCATTGAAGTAAGGATCTTGAACCCAGTTTCTATAAAGCACAGTTCTGTTTTGTTTGCTGATTTCTTCCCGTTTGTACTTTAACGATGCTACACGAGAGAACCTTTCATGTTAAGGAAGAATACCTCCTTACTACGTCATTATCTCTATTTGTTGTATTTTTGTAGATCATGCAACTGTGCCTGGAGGCCGGAGCTGATATAAGCACTACACAGGTAGGAAAGTCACAAATAAATTATTACTATTAGTGTTATTTGAGTTGATCCAGAGACGTGTTTGAATAAATAAATTGTGTGAATGAACGAAAAAATGAATGAATGATTGAATGGTTGAATGGATGGATGGATGGATGGATGGATGAATGAACGAACGAACGAACGAAAGAACGAACGAATGAATGAGAAGATGGGGCTCTTTAAGGGTCAAAACTGATCTATCGCAAGCATTTGTATAAAAAGTTCCCACTATTTTTATAGAGTTTCAATTTTTTCTGACCAATTTCTCAGGAAGATCTTTCGACTCCATTACATCTTGCCTGTAGTCAGGGTAACTTGGAGATAACGAAGCTGTTGGTAAACCACGGAGCAAAGATTGAAAGAGAAGATGGCGATGGATTAACTCCGTTACTCAGGTAGCTTTCATTCAAAACCTTTTTAAACGAATTTTAAATTCAGATTACTGACTAATTTAGATCAACAATGGAGGCCAAAGAAACTTGGGACTGTGTGAAAAAATCCTTCCAAGTAACTGTTACGGAGGACTCTGCTCCTAATGACAATAATTGGATCGGCTTTGGTTTCATCTTTTCGTCCCCACTCCCCCTAGCAATTTTGTGGCCAAAAATCGATTCATTTTCACCCATTTTGCTGAAAATTCAACTTTGTTTGATTGTGAGGGGAGGAGTCGCTAGTTTTACTAATATCACTGGAAAGGTTCCAACACTTGTGACCTTCATTGGATCTTTTTCAGTGTATAGGCAAATTTTGGCTCTCACGATATAGCTCCACTCCAATCAGTCGATTGGCGAAAACCTGATCAAATGCAGGCTTGAACTTTTTGTCACTATCTTGAAATAAAAGATGATAAGTGACAAAGTTTGACCTGTTTTATTACCGTTTACGCCACGGAAAATTAAGGGAAAACTCCTTGCTGGATGAATATTTTTAAAGAGGAAATAAAACTTTTTAAAATGGCAACGGTTTTCTCCAACTGAATTTCTTGGCGTATTCCTCTTTTTTATCTTCTTTGTGTTACAAAGGTGTATTCCCAGTGTGATGTTGGTCAGTCTCTTAGCATCTCCAAGGAAAAAAAATTGGATGGACAAATTTTTATGTGCTAAATTTTCTCATTTCAGAGCTTCACTTGGAGGACATGTACCAGTCATTAGCTACTTTCTTGACCAGGTAAAAAATATCCCGAAAAATACTATAGTGAGCTCTTTGATTTCTGCATTGATAACAGCCACCAATGATTCTTCTGTTAGGGAGCACAACTGTACCCTACGACAAACACCTGCACCCCCTCCCCTCTGATGTGTGCAGTCAAGCGGAGCCAGCATGACGCGGTCAAATTTTTCCTGGCCCGCGGTTTTCCGATGAATCTTACGGATATGAACTGGCGGACAATTCTTCATGTAGCTGTGGCATGTGCTGACATTGAAACTGTGGACTTGATTCTGGCGGTATGGAAACTATAATGTTTATGGATATATATTAAAGTGTGTGCCTAACATAAAAACATTTTCTATTTTTGAGAAACGTGAGACTGTAAAACAAAAAAGTTAAATTCATAAACAAGAAAATGGAAAAAGATGGATTTATAGAAGGATTTTTCAATAGCTAGCTTCAAATAAAAGCCTCTCTTTCGGCTTCCACTGAATATAGATCATACAGGTGTCTTTTTTATCCTCGGAGAACTTGGGACAGTCAGTATTGATGGCAAGATTTTCATTATATTTTCTTGACATCCTCTGCACAAAAACGACGGGAAATTTCCTTATGCCTTGTTTTTAGAGAGGACATGAGTACTTAACGAAATTTTACGACAAAAATTCGCCCCTTAAGATCCCTTCCCTTAGAATGGAGCTTGGCGGATAGCCTTTTGTTGAACTGAATTAAATGGCAGCTGTCAACTATCACGAGGGACAAAAGTGTTGAGACACTTTCATAAAATGGCCCTTTTTTCGTGCATGGTGGACAGGGGCGTACCTGCCTTTAAGCAAATAAGCACGGGCTCACAAGTGATTCGGATGGTATGATATATATTTTTTGGAAAAGAGATGTACTGGCAAGGAGCCGTGTATTTTCCTTTGGTCGATCACATAGTACAAAAACTAAATGATAGGCCTCTGTGACAAGAGAATCGTTTCATAGGACAATATATTGTTCCAGCAAAGCTGAATTCTTTTAACAGCGGAGTACAAGATAAGCTTTATGAAACCTACAAAACCGATCTTTCAGAGAAGAGAGACTTTGACAATGAAATTTTAAGGTGGCAAACGAAGTGGTCTCATTAATCTGATAAAAAACCAGTGACACCCACGAAGACACTCCAGCACGCTAATCCGGACCTTTATCCCAACGCGGTCGCAATTATTACCATTCTCCTGACAATGCCAGTGTCAACTGCTACCCCGGAACGATCTTTTAGCACGATGCGCAGAGTGAAGACGTACTTACATTCCACGATGGAAACAGAGTGACTCGCAGCACATACCCTGATTTATGCTTACAGAGACATACCCATTGATGTAGAAGCCGTGATTCGTGAATTTTGCGCCAAAAAGAACAGACGTCTAGCTTTCGAATTTCTTTGAGTTCCACCAAGATTTCAGATATGTTTGCAACTAATGTGTCGCTAGTCAGGTCATTACGTTGTTGCTGTTGTTGAGCACAGCCACAACTGGCCGCATTTTATTAAATATTCCATTATTTCTTGTTCAATATGGAATCCTGGCATTTGCCAATTAATTAAGCGTCCAGATTGCACCAGACTACATCTCAGAGTACTTGAATTTTCAGAATTTTCCGGGAGGGCATGTCCCCGGACCCACCTAGCATGTCGCACCTTGGGCTCTCCTTATGGGTGCTAACGCGCCCATATTGTATCTCCCCTCAATATGCTCCACCAAGGCTTACAACAAAAAATGCCTAGGAACGCCCCTGGTGGATGTATCTATCCCCTCCCCCTGCGTATTCCCACCCCTTCCTCGCAACAATCTATTTTGTACTTTAAGCAACGTTGATTCGTGAGTGGGAGATTTACAGCGTTAAAACAGAATGAATTGATCAATGAATGATTGATAAAAGCGGGTTTTAGATACGTGTGTCCCTGATTGTATTGTTCGTTTGGTTTCAGAGCGGAGGAGATAAGCTTTTGGAGAACAAAGACCAGTATGGTAAAACAGTTGTCCATTACGCTGCTGCCAGATGTAATGTAGATGTACGTATATTAGTGAGCTTAGGCAAAGACGTTGAAAATTAAGCGACGCACGTCAACTGCCCTCATCAAAGTTTTGAGCAAATCGTCTCTATAAGGGTCACGAGACCTAGCAATACAAAACTGGTACCGTCAAGTCAGGGGCGAAGCCAGCCCATCGACCCGGGGGGGGGGGGGGGGGGGGTACTCCCATACATTACCTATACGGGTATAACGGGGTCGTGATTTTGAAGCTCCTGATTTAGAACGGGGTATCCATTTCAGAGGCGTTTTCTAGAACGGGGTAAAAAAAAATTGTGGATCACGGCTTTATCTTCTGCTTAAAATTGTTGCTGATTATGAAGAAGCATTTATTTGATGTGTAAGTCGAACAAAAAACAGGGCTATTTCAATTTACAAACTTTCTAGAACGGAATATAAAAAATTGGCCCATTTCTAGAACGGGGTATCAGTTTTAGGGCGAATTCTAGAACGGGGTATAAAAAAATTGGCCCATTTCTAGCACGGGGTATCAATTTTAGGGGAATTTGTTTTTAGAACAGGGTGCCAATTTGGAGTCCTGGGCGGCACATACCCCCCCAAAAAATACCCAAGTGCCCCCCCCGGGCCCATCAACCTGTAGGCCTGAGCCTACAAATTTTTGATTTGATCACTCTTCCCTCTTGTAAAAAATTATGCGTCGTTGGGGTGAGCTAAAAAAGTCCACCATAACAAAGGCAAGATCTAAGAATGCCAGCGTGTTATAGCTACAGACTTGGTCCTGATAAAGAGCAAAGATGATAGAGTAAAAGAACTAACCATGAAAGCATGCAAGAAAATGAACTCAGTTATCTCCTCATCATAGCAACCAAGTCCACTAGCAAATACTTTATTGACTTATGGAAAAGCCTTCAGCGTCTCAGCTGCTTCGATTACGGCCTGCCGCCTCAGTACACTCATTCTTAAATTGTAGGTTGAAACTCTTGTCTAATGGTTAACTTGAACCTCTCTTATATATGGAAAATATTTAGCCGTTATTAAGTGGCTAAATAAGAACCTCCTTCATATAAACATGGAAAATATGTAGCCGTTATTCAATGGCTAAATTAAGTTGCATATATATGGAAAATATTTAGCCAGTAATTAAAGGCTAAGTTGCACCTCCTCCATATATAGTTCGTAGATATTTAGCCGTTATTTAATGGCTGAATTGAACCTCTCATATAACGAATATATTTAGCCATTATTTAATGGCTAAAGTAGATTGTATATATATGGAAAATATTTAGCCGTTATGTAAAGGCTAAATTAAGCTGTATCTATACGGAAAATATTTAGCCGTTATTTAATGGCTAAATAAGTTGTATCGATAACGAAAATATGTAGCCTTTAATTAATGGCTAAATTCTCGGATTGTAGAATGTACAAAGTGACTTTATGGGGAAATTTTTCTTACAAATGCAGAGTAAATTTATTGCAAATTTTGCATTTATATATACACCCACCACTGCACCACAGTGACACACATGTTTAGATAAATTAATTTTGTTATATCAAAACCATTTTTCTCTGCCATAGACGCTGTTTGAAGATGGTGGAGCTGTATTTATCATGAATTCAAATATAAATTTGAGGAAATTAGCTTAATTAGAAGTATACATAAAAATAATTCTTAAGAAAAACTGGTGGATTGGGGAGGGGGTAGGTAAACTCCAGTTTTAATTAAGCAGTTTGTAAAGTCATCTTGAAGCCTGAATTTCACGCTTTACAACTAAACTTACAAGAACGAAAACGTAAAATTCCTGTTCGTAAATTTGAAGTATCTAAAAGAAGCAGTGAAGCTGAAAGAAAATGTAGGTGATTGTGTTGGTGATGTTGATGATACTACTAATGATTTTGATTGCAAAGTCGAAAGACAATGCGTTTTTTTATGGGCGCATTTAGGGCCACCGCCTCCTCTCTCCCCAGTCCCTGCGTGTCTGTTTTCGAATTAGTCTCACGGTACGTCTCTGCACATGTAAAGAAGACGAAGACAACTTCGAGGATGAGATTTTCTCAATAAGTTTTGCCCGCGCTTGAACCAGCTTCATTTTGGCGGGAAAACGTGGTGCCGTTGTTATCATCAGTCTACTTGGGGTTTTCGCAAAAATGTCGTAGGTAGAAACAAGTTATCAAACGTTCCCTCGTCCTCGAATCTAAAGGTCTCTATCTACTATCTTGGAGCTTGGAAGCGTGTAGCGCGAGCGCCTGAAAAATGCAAAAAAGTTACCGAAGGCGTTTGAATTTAGACTGTTCACAGTCCCCTATTTTTTCGTCAGACCGGCAGGATCGAACGCTTATCGGTACGAGCGGCCATCTTGGCGTAACGCAAAGCGCTCGATCTGGACGACTATCTTACGGGAAAACAGGAGACTGTGAACAGGCTATTTTGAATGTGAGTTAAGAAGTAAGAAGTTAAGGTAAAAACGATTGTGCATGAATGCAGAGTTTGGATGATAAGTATGTGTCATCAAATGGTGACGAGTGAAATTAGGGAATAATTTCACGCGCGTTTTGTCCTTATAATTTCCCGAGCCTTTAGGCGAGGGAAATTATTAGGATTTGGACAAAACGCAAGTGAAATTATGCCCTAATTTCACGAGTATACCATTTGATTACCTATTAATATCATGGGTGACGAATTACGTTAGCAATCTTGGATTTTTGACATGTTTATCCTGGATCGTATCGATCGAGAACTCCTGCACTCTCTCGAACGTTTAGAGCTTAAATTTGGCTTAAGTTCCGGAGTTTTTCGACAAAATACCTGTTACAATCCTTCTTGATGTGCTCTTTCGTGTGTTCAGGTTTTCTGAAGCGTCCTTTTGTGCCCTGACATCTTCATTCATGACATTTTAAAACTTCGTCGCCATTTTGAAACTGAGACGTACGGAAGGTTGCGATGGCAATTTTGTAATTTCACATGTGAAATTACAAATTAACGCTGAAATTTCGCGCCAAAATTAAGGAGTAATTCGTCACCCATGATATTAAGGGACTAATTTGAACACAGCGACAAACTTTTGCAACTTTATTATCCCACTCGCGATATTGTTCATTACATTTGCGGCTAATTAGAGTTTTCTCTGTCTTAAATTTGTCATTAAAAATGACATCCATTTATATCTTCCCTTCACCGTGCAGTTTGATTGTTTCTCAAGTCAGCCGTCTTTAAACCAGACCTGTTTTCCTTCATTCTATTCATACCTATGCGTAAGGAAAAAAAATATGAAGTTAGCTAGTTAAGATCAGAAGACCATTACGGATTCTTATAAAGTATTTTAAATAGAGTGTTAAAATTACAAATATAATTTATGCTTTTGGGTATTAATTGTAGCCGAAGACTGGTCGTTGGTCGTATTTACGAGGTTTTGAGAAAGGAAATGATTGAACTTTTGTTGGGACTAGTCAGTGAAAAAAAACTATAATTTACAGCATCTTGAATTGTTTCGTTATGACCAGGGGGGGGGGGGGGGGGCACGACTCCAATTGCGCCTATTACTTGTCTCGTGTCCCTATGATCCACCGATTTATGACATCACATCCGGTTGCAGAGTTGCTGCTCTGTTTTCGCGCGAAGCACAAAGACGGACGCCCGATGATATTTGGTTTCCTCGTATTAACTTGCGAGTGCAGTGGAATTCTGGGAGAAGCAAAATGGCGGATACAATGTTGTCAGTTGTACGTTGCGTTCTCGTTTGAAGATCTCCTTTTAAATGGAGATTTCTGATATTATAATGGAAACGTTTACACTTGGTACTGCCATCGGTTTAAACATGACGCATAATGCTTCCTTTCGTGCTGAGAGCGTAAACGCTGTTCCGCGTGGAACAGAGCGAGGTCTGTTGAAGCTAAGCTTAGTTGTTTCTGCTGGTGCATAAATGCACTCATGAAATCAACCTGACTGAAAAGTTTCCAAAGAGACCATGGGAAGAGAGTACGGTTCACTAGCGAAGCAAGTATTTGGAAGTATTGTAGTGTTTTGTTTGACTGAGACAGAAAAGGAGGAATATGTACGGCGAGAATTACCAACTTTATGTTTTGAATTCAGTTGGAAAAACCGCTGTGAAGAGATAATTTATTGTTATTCAGTTATTTTGCTTTCGCTGATAAAAATATGAAAAGCCAATATAGAAATCATTTATTCTTTAGTCTTAACTTCTTTAAGCCGTAAACAACCTGTTGATTTATTAAGCGTAAACTTATTTGTCAAGTCATAATTGTATTTAGTCTTGAAAGTGTAATCAACCTGTAAGAAGCCGTTATCCACCTGTGTAGCTTTTGAAAGTAATTAATGTTTCAAAGCAAGCTTAGCTTTCCACCAATAGTCTTTTAGAAATGATTGTTGAGCTCTGTAATTTGAGTCGTTGAGTTGTGATGTAATCTGTATCGCTTCGCTAGCTTAGGCTTAAATACGAGTGCTTTGTAGGAGCTTCTTCGGTTACATCCAGGTCCATCTAGTCTTGGTTACATTTTGGTTGGTTATGTTCCTGACTCTACCCGCAGTATAGTCTTGGATTAAACTTCTACATTGGACCCAAGTTCTGTTGTGATCATTGTCTCAAGGGTATTCAGCAGGCGTAAGAGATCCCGTGCCTTCCCGCAGCCAGCGAGTGTCCCCAGGAAAAGGCCTTTCCCAGAGAGTTTTAGAGTTTTTCCCCGTCCGTCAGTTTTCCCTTTTGTGAAGGCAAAACCTGTTTTCACACTGGTGTTAAGTGAAAAGCGTGTTTTCACACGGCCCTCTTTGCCAAACATGTGAGGACAAACATTGGCAGAGCAACTGCAACTGCTGTCATTTCCATAATGTGCGATATCGATAAGTGATTTTAAATGTTTTAAATTAATTACTTAAATGTTTGTTGTCAAATTATAAGAAAAAAAAAAACACTTCAATACAAAGTTTTTGGTACAAACCAGCTTATAGCATTTTACAGAGATGTATTGAAATACTGTACTTTTAGGGTTTTATTTTTTGGAAAAAAAAAATACAGGAACCATTGATTTTTTGTCCCTTATATTGTAAAATAATGCTTTTAAAGGCTAAGAGAAACTTACCCTTTTGGTTGCTTCTAACTCAGATTTTGTCTCTGGTAATGTAATACTAAAACAGCACTCTTGATATTAGCCTGTGCCACAGATGTAACTAAACTCTAGGTTAAGTCCGTCTGCAAAACAGTAACAAAATCCTAGTTCTGGGCCCGCTGTCTGTGTATCAGGATTTGAGTATGTGCCAGGACTGGACTGTTAAAAATGCCATTGTCCATTTGCCAATCATGTTGTAGGGAAACTCAAAATGCCAGTAATTTGTTTAGTACATTGGGTCCCAGAACAAGGATATCAGCGCTGCTTCACAAGTGTTACTAACCAGGGTTAGAATACATCTGCAACACAAGCTATCTTGATATTTAATGTTCAAAAAATATGAGGTAGCTGAAATTGTTGAACATTTGGAAGACTAATGTAGATGTCTTCAAGACTGAATTAACTTATGCTATGACATTGTGTCCCTAGAGAGGTGGTGTTATCAGTAGATTTCAATTTTGTATATGTTCTAGTTGATTTTTATTTCAGTTAATTTTTATTTTTCGATTGTTTCTGGGTATGGTTATGTATGCTAATTAATTTAAAACAAAGGAAAACCAAAAATTAACTGAAATAAAAATTAACTGCAACACATACACTAACATGTAATTCACCTAAATGTCACCTTTTTCTCCTTCAGTCACCTAAAGTCGCCTTAAATCACCTTAAGTTGCACAACATTTTGACTAAATTTTCCTAAAGTCGCCTTAAATTGTCTTAAGTCGCCTCAAATTATGGCGACTTAAGGTCCCAGAGTAGGCCTTAAAAAGCTTAAGAGCTCAAAGTGTTGGTGAGGCCAGTGCATATTACTGATGCGTACAATTTTCAGGATGGCAGCCAGGCCTACAACTAGTTGAAAAACTAGCTATGCCCCTGCAAGTCATATTAAAAGGGAAAAGGCCGCACTTACGGTTGACGTGCATCGCTCAAAAACGCCTTTGCTGAAACCCCATATTAAGGTGGCTGAACACAGTTTTGGCAGTTTGTGAGTATATGTCATTTGCCAAATGATGGCAAGAGAAGGATTGCAGCTCACAAGCTGAAACTTGACAAGTGAAAAATATACTGATGAAAGATTTTGATTGACAGGTAAAATGAGACTTTTTCGTAGTTTCCATGGCAACATGAACGATTGAATACAAGCTTAAAATTTCACTTTTGCTCAGTTTACAGAAAAATCACTCATTACATTTTCCTATAAACTTGCACACAGCGTACTATAATTAATCATTACCATTTGAAACTTATTTGACCAAATTTTAACAAAGGGGTTCTTAGATAATCAATAATATAATTGTACTGTAATTATTAAACATGTCATAAAAATCGTCTGTTCAACATCCATTTTAAAATTCTCATTATTTAAAATACGATAAAAGTAAAAATTCTGCCAAATATCACAAAATTTTAATGAGTACATTTTGAGAAATTGTCTTCTGTGTACCATTGCTTTTTCGCCGCCATGTTTGTTAGTGTAAGTTAAAACACTCGCCGTCACGCGAGTTACCGCTGACTGCCCGCGAAACTGTGTGCAGCCACCTTAGTCTCTCTTACTTAACTTGGATAATTACATTGCACGTTTTAGCGATTTCCGATGACATACAACTTGGCACTTGGCCACCAATCAAACTGTTTTGTCATCAATTATTTAGTTACCCAACAAATGCCCATTCAGCCATTCAAAACTGTTATGACATCATCGATCCACAAATAATGGGCACGTGTCAAAACTGCCATACCAACGATGACTGTCAAAAATAGACACAAATCTTAACATACAACGTAAAACACGCTATCTCAATGAATTTTTTTCTCGTCCAAATGAAATCTCACAGCTTTGTTTTTCATGACTCTGTCATCTTGTTGGCTTTGGAAATTAATGAGATTCTTTCGCAAAAAAGGTTAAAATGTTCCCCGTATATACTACAGTAACTAATATTAACACCGTAGGAACAGGGGATTGCATCCTACAAGAGTCTTGTTTCCCATGATTTATGCCCTGAGATCTAAAACGGGTTCTTATGGGGATCAAGTTGGTTTCTTGCTGCTTCAATCGCGGTGTTCTCCTTGAAAAGATGTTTCCTTAAGTCATCATAATGTTTTTTTGTCTCCAATGAAGCCAACACTTCAATGATTTTTTTTGAGTCTGAGCATTTATGATTTCCATTGAAACAACCAACAGGTGATATGACCTTGTTCTAGATGTGTTTACGACTTATTGTGCCCCAAAGCACTACGCTTCTGGAAATACAACATAGGGAACAAGAATCATAAGACGGGAAAATCTTAGATCTGCCTAATATCATGTCGTTTTACTAATTTTACAGATCATAAACCGTCTCATACTCGTTGGAGCAGATGTCAGAGCAAAGGACAACGATGAAAGAATTCCACTTCATTTGGCTGCAGAGTTTGTAACAATTCAATTTTTTAATAAACTATTGTTATTAAAAAACGAGGTAACTCTTTACACATGTAACTTTTTTTTATCAGGAGCGGAGTCGTTTGTGTGGTGAGAGCTCTCGTCAGCGTATGCCCAGAATCTGTTAATGACATCGACTATGGTTCCCGTACGCCGTTACATTATGCCGCTAGGAAGAGTCGTGTAGCGGTGGCCATACACTTACTAGAGAGTGGTGCAGCAGCCGATTACAGGTATAAATTTACAACGGAAACTTGTGGGTACTTATTATTTAAACGAGGAAGCCGGAAAGATCCATTGCAAATAGGAATGGTTGTCCCATTCTGCAGGAAAAACCTCAAAAAGGATGGGCTGTTGGGTAGCAATTTTGATTTTTACCTTCAGTTGTCAAGCAAGATTTTATGTCTCGGAACCACTTCCATTAAAGTAGCTAAAGTGCTTGGTTACCAATGCAAACTTTCCATGTTGCATCTTTGCAAGTACAATGGAACTTCGCATGTTGTCTAGAACAACTCCAGTTACCTTAGGAGTCCCGCTATAGGTCATTTTGAGTTTAAGACTGGGCCCAACTGCACCGTGGAATTATCTTAGGAGTCTGATTTTCCCCCAGTTTTCTGCACAACTTAGTAATAACCAATTAAAAAAAAAACGTAATAGCGCTACCAAAACATTCCCATAGCACAGTCAGTCATTGAGCCAGTCTCGTGCTCAGCTTTAAAATGGCCATAATTTATCCCATTTTCCTTGGTTTCCTTTTCTTTTTAGTCGCCTGGCTAATTTGCACTCGTTTATCCCAAATGGTTGTTTTGGTTGTTGAAAACAAGACGCGGGGACCGGGATAGCGAAGGCGCAACGTATCATCCATTTTTATGATAGTTACTAGAGGTATCCTGTTATTGATGACCGACATTTGTTTTCTTTTGTAGAGATGACGATCGTTACACACCGCTTTGTCATGCCGCGTTGGTTGGGTGCCCTGCTACAGTTGAAACCCTTCTTCACTATGGAGCGGATATCAACTGCCTGGAAAAAAATCGAGTGAGTAGGAACCTGTGTACTTAATATGCGCATAGAATATGCAGGATATGCTAGATATCAAACATTTTGCAATTCACGGTCTACGCTTTCTACAAAAGCTTTCACGATAGCGAGTTAAATCCAGGTGTCATTATATAGGGCCATAATTTAAGGTCGATTGAGAGGCAGCAAAAAATAAAGAGATCCCACAAAAGGGATTGTAATTTGGACGGAAAGATGGCCACGCCCGTGTTGATGAGTCCAAATTAGGGAGATGGCTTCCCGGTCTGCTTTAACTAACCATCAACCGGTTAGCTCAGATGGTCGGGTACCTTATCAGAGCGGAAGGTCAGGCCTCGATTGGCGACCGAATCGAATTTCGAGTGAATCATTGTGTCATATGTGTCTACTGCTATTGGGCAGATCTGTGCCCTGTAAGACTGGGTATATAAAAAAATGTTTGCCTGTCTCAGGTACAGTATTCACAAAGCTCTCAAATACCTCTGTTGTGATTGGCCTTCCAAAACAAACCTCAGCTATTGTTTTCAGGGACAGGGACATTTTTGCTCATTCGTCTATTGTTTCGTCACGGAACCCTCTCAGGTACTGGCCTTATTGCGGTGCTGGGTAGTAGCTTCTCGCAGCTCACAGACTGATCCTTCAGGGATCCTTAGAGCGACAAAGAGAGAACCGCCAATGCAGGCTAGCATTATACCTTAAATTGTTTGTATTTTTCTTATCTCCTTTATTATAACGTGATCATTGCAGAAGCCTCCAGCAATATTGGCGTCCTGTTTTGGAAATTTGAGCGCCCTCAGAAAGCTTATTCAGTGCGGAGCAGATGTAGCCCTCGTATCATCAACTGGGTACAATTGTTTGGATGCAGCTATCAAATCTGGGAATACAGACGTATGCATGGAGTTAGTGAAAAACAAAAAGTATGAATCTTAAACATGTGTCTATAGTCCCGTAAAACGGAACCATAAGTACAAAATTTTCGTCTTTAAAGAGCACAACCAACATGAAATTTAGTTTTAGAACCTATTTGATGAATGATCTGTTCTTTTTAGTTTCACCAACCGGATGAAAAGATAGAGAACTATTTTATACTGGCATAGGAGGAAGTTCCACAAAAAATATTGCTCAAAACTAACATTTTCCAAGAACTCTAAAGCAAAAGGTTTCAGGAAAGTTAATAAAACTGTAAAAGACAGCTCTTTAGTACTGATAAATGAACTGAGTTAGTTTCAATGGACGCTCATAATTTGTTTTTGCCCAGAGGGGATAAAAGCTTACTTGACGGAATAATCAAGTCTTTACTCAAAAAGTCTGTGTCAAAAAGCAAAACGTTAAGCCTGTCGTTTAGATACTTAAATTTATCCCAGACAGGATCTTTGATGATTTTAAAGAGTCTTTTTGATTGTTCGTAGATGGCGGGAAATGCTAAGCAACATAAAGTTCGAGGGAGTGACTCCTATGCGAAGACTCATTGAAAAATTCCCAGAAGTGGCTAAGGTTAGAAAAAATTAATTCTTCTGAACCTATTGTTTCTTTGGGGCTTATCTCGTTCATTGTGTTTGACGGTGGAAAAGAGAAAATCCAAGAAATCATATTAGAAGAACTTTAGTTATCTGTAGGGAGAAAGGCATGAGTAGAATTATAATTATTTCTCAAATCATGTGCTATTTGGCTGCATCCAATCAGAAAAATGATCAGAATAATTCGGCACTACTTGGGAACCTACACCATTCAGGGATTTACGATTCTATCGAACCAAAATAAGGGAGACATTTGAAATTTTTGTTTTTTACAAATGATTCACTGTAACTATCGTTAGTGATTTAAGAAATATGATTTAAAAATAAACGCCGCATCAGAAACTCTAAAAAATTTCAGAGATAAACGCCGCGGCGTTTAATCGAGTAAATACAGTAATAAATTTAGAAAAAAAGGCTGTTTTTACTCAACTTTGCAAAGTTTTTCTTTTTCTTGGTAATAATTATCGCATTTATGAACACCTGTTATTGTTTTTAACTGAGATGAAACCTTCGTATATTTGAAGTAAATGGTCGGGATTTCATTTTCTTTTCAGGTTGTCCTGGACAAATGCATTGAACGCTCACCACATCTGGACACTGATCCAAATTACACGGTACGCTTTTATACCTAACAAGAAAGCTTACATAAATTTTAAAGCGACTGTACAGGGCAATAAAAACGTAACCTTTCGTTTTTAATGCTACTCCAATTTACATTTTTTTTTGTTGTCTTCAGATCACCTACGATTTCTCTTTAATTTTTCCTAAAGAAGGAGAGAATATCGATATAAACCAAGAGAGATACTGTGGCGCAAAGGTAGGAACTTGATAAAGGCTGGTTTTCACTAGTGACGGAGTCGGAGTCGTGAGGCTGGGTCGTAAAGAGTGCTTATGACTCATTAAAAATAAAAAATCGGACTCGTAAGCGGGGTAATAAGAGCAACAGAATCAGAGTCGGAAGAATCAGAACGTTTCCATTTTCTTCACTTCTGACTCTGCTTATGACACCGTCGTGTACGATCTAGTGAAAACCACATTGCCGGAGTCGGAAGCAGAAGTGGAAGAATAAACCAGTCACAATGCTTATTCCCAAGCTTTGTGATTGGTTTACGGTTCTTCCGCTTCTGCTTGCGACTTCGAGAACTTAGTTTTCACTTGATTGAAAGTGACGGAGTTGTTGTTTTCAATGATCGTAAAGTTCTACGCTTCTGATTACGACTTCGACTCCGACTGACAATCTGCCTTATCTCAATAACTTGAGGTTTATGTAATGACTCACCTACACTATGGAAAACGAATATTTTTTCTATTGTTTGTAAAGCATTCCTATCCGGTGCGAGGTCAGCTTTCATTCTTTCACAAGATAACAAATCCAGTCAGAGATTTAAAAAAGCAATTCCACCTTTGAGATATATTTGCAAAATTGCTTTTTCGAGGCCTATTTCATCAGATTCGTGTGGGGTAACCTTTTTTCTAGAGAGACGAAAAGAGTACCTGATCTTAGGTTACGTGTGCACGGAAGGCGAATCCGGATCGGAGAAAAAACAATATCCCCTTTCAAGCAAAAATGGATGCAAAGGAGCCTCAGTCGCCCATACACATCACAGGGGAGACTGAAGCATGGCGTGTCGTCACGCAATTCCAAGCGCTCTACCCTAAAATGAGAATCATACTAAGGAGACTTGATAAAAAATCCTTGCCAGGGATTTTAGTAGCTTCACAGCTTATGCCAAATTGATGTGTGAAACCAATACAAAGACCGTATACAATAGATCTGCTCAAATTGTGATTAGAAAAAGACCATGAAATGACTCATTGATGAGGATTGCTATTGGCCAGTCGAAATATACATTGCGGCTCAGTGCAGTCGTTTTTGTTGTTTGATCGGTTCGTGCAGTCGTCTATTTGACATTTATATGTTTAGCTTTTTAGCTACATGCCACCAAATTGTCGGTGAAGAGTATTTTGTTTATTCATTAATTTATCCATTCGTTCATGTTTGTAGACCATGTTAGACTGGTGCCGTGAGGATCTGCTTTTTCATCCGCTGACCAGAGAGATGGTTCGAATGAAGTGGTACGTACAAGTATGTAGGGCTCCCACTTTAAAAAGACTTTTCCTCAGTGTTGCTCAATTTTTACTTTGCCTTTGAGAGAAAAAATATTACTGGTCGCAAAAAGACTTCATAAATGTGAAAATCTCTCTTACCACCAAGACCATAATGTACCTTCTTCCGCCCCCCTTCCCCTCACCCCCCCGCCCAAAAAAATTGTAAGCTATTGTACATAACCATTATTTCCAATTTCTACTGGGTATTACAGTCGTTGCAGGAGAAATCGAAGACAATGGTTATGCCAATTTTTTAGGGGTAAACAAGGTGCATTATGGTCTCGGTGAGAAGAGTGAAGTATAAATGAAATAACAGTATAAACAATAACCATTATGTATCTCGTGCTTTTCTCAAGAATTGCACCTTCACGTTTTTTAAATCGGAAAAAGAGATTAGACAAATAAGGCTATATCCAATCTATACCGGGATAACTTTTCGTGCCGACACCAAAGCTTTTCAAGTAACTTGTTGCGCTTGGATAATGTCACAAATAAAAAATATATATTTAAAATAATATAAATAAATAATAGCTAAATATTTCATACAGTTTAACTTATTAGGAAGTAATAAATGGTACATTTTTGTTTAGGCGTCATATTGGTCTGACAGTGTTTTTCTTTGGTGCTCTGTTGTATGGTATTTTCTTGGGATTGTTTTCCCACTATCTATACTGTGTTCACAGTAAAACAAACAGCTCCTTTGCTAACCAGCACACACAGAGCTATGATCCACAAAAGGTACGTAATGCACACATATTTCGTTGGACACCTTATGACGTTTACACAACGTAGTATTCTTCATTGCTTCCACACTATCTGTTCCAGGTTCTCAGATAGCAGGGATGACGCGAAAATGAAAGGCACGCGAAAATATGAGTGCGTGATCTGGGAAAAGGGGGCTGTGGTAGGAAAAAGAAAGGGAGCTACAATAGACCTTATTCTCGATATCCACCATCTTTGCACGCGCTTTAGGATTGGTGGGATAAAAGCAATGTCACGTGGTATTTCAGGGGCAAACAAAAGAGAAAATTTGCCAATGCGAGAAATCGCACTCGACTTTATTTATTCTCTCAAAACGAAACGACGATTTGATGGCCATGCAAAATGTAAGTTTGAGTTTCGAAAAAATTAACGTCATTATTGTTTGCTGTGAGGACATCTTCGGTGGCTGCTACATCCAAAAAAGAAAAAATGATCACTTCCACCCATAATTTGCTATTATCGTCTTTAATAGAAAAAGTTGTTCATTTTCTGTTGTCAAGAATAAACAAACTCGACCGCGATTTCTTGTATTGGAAAAATTTATCACCTGTTTCCCCCCTGAGAAACCACGTGACATCGCTTTTATCCCATTAGTCCTTAAGCGCGTGCAAAGATGGCGGGGATCGTGAGTAAGGTCTATTGCAGGTCCCTTCATTTTTCCTTCCACAGCCTACAGGTCTATTCGCTACATTTTTGTCGGAAATTTCGTAAGAGCCTCTCATTATTCAAGGTATTGTCTCCAAGTTTCGTTTTCAAGTGAATAGCAGTAATTAACAATGCATTTGAAATATGCAGAAATGTGAAGCTATTGCAGCCTTTTTTAGGGAAATTACTCGACATTAGATTCTCATACAAACACTGTAATTTCTCACGCGCTTGCCTTCTTGTCATGATGGCTTCCAAAAGCGTGACAAGGTCTATGGAAGCGTTTCGAAGCAAAAAAAGGGCGAAAAGCTGTTTGCCTACGTACAGACGATGCATTGCGTTTTTCAGAACATTCTTTTTCTCCGAAAGTTGTGTTTTTAGGGCAGCACTGGGAATAAATTATTAGTTGTTAAGGCACAAGTACCTGAAAATGCATTACGTTGCTCTTTTAGAGTTGCAGAGAAGAATTGTTGTACCCTGAAGAAATTGTTATTGCACTCTTTTGTTTGGCAAATCTTGTGTTTGAAGTCTGGCAGTTGTACTATGAGGTTAGTATTAAACAAAATTACCAATTTACATTAAACCTGATTTTCTCGAAAAATGGTGAATAAAATTCATAGACAGCTGGACAATTAAATTTTCAAAAACTTATCCATTAATTACTCTGCCGTTCGAGTTGCTTGCAGCTACTGGGCCAAATGGTAAAAATATGCCATTTTTGAGACGAGAGCCCCATTCCCATGTGAAGAAGGTCTTACCCTTATTATGACAAAGCTAGGAAGTATGCTTGTCGTTATACATTTGCCATCAGTACTGGTTCAGTCCTTACGGATCATACCCGCGAACTTCCGCTCTGCCAAACATCGTCCTATACGATATCGGTTGACATAAGACATTGTAACTGGAGGAAACTTGTCCTTTTTAAAAGACATGGCCTTTTTTCTGCTAGAGACACCAAAATCGTTTTAAGATGACTTTAGCGTCTTGTATGAAAACGGTAAATGATACAGACGCATTCATAACGTCTGACGACTTTCACGTCGTCTGTTTAACGTGCGTCGTTCAGACTCACTTAACAGACGACTTAAACGCCTCAGACAGTAAATGCTAAAGTATATAAAAATGGGAGGCCGTAAATTGGGACGCATTTATGCCGTGCAGAAGCAACAGGGAGGAGTCAGTGTTTTGTCTTTTTTGTTCAGAAAACTCTGTTTTTATCACTATCCCGGGTTTTTTTACCACACGACTTAAACGGCTCTCGCATTAAAAAGGCCAATTTGAAATTTTTCATTTCTTGTTGTTGTTGTTGTTGTTGTTGTTGTTGCTATTTTCAGCGCTGGATGTACCTAGACATGATCAATTTCTTTGAAGTGTCTACCTATACAATGACGCTCATCACCATTCTCCCTCCGACCGGAGGAATTGAAAACACAACCCAGTGGGTTACAGGTGTTATTGCGTTGCTTCTGGCCTATGTGGCTTTTCTTGCCCAGCTACAGCTGTAAGTCTCATATCTTGACGCACTTTAGGTTTTCCACTTTTCCACTTTTGCGTAATGATTAAGCAAAACAAGAATTTTGCACGTGCGTCACGCTTTTTTGTACATTTCTCCATTTCTTTGCCGTCACTGCACGACTACGACTTGAAAATGCCTAATTTTACGTTTTATAGCGGACATAACACACCGAAGGACGAATTTTTCTTTCTCTTTCTAAACTTAAGTGATTCCCCAAGAAATCAGCTCCAGGGTTTGACATTTTCGGCGAATTGGAATAAACGCGACAAAGTTTGAAAAAACGCGAATTCATTTTAAAAGTGACGCTTTCGCTGCTGCACCTTTCTAAATCTACATAAACCCATAATTGTCGCCAAACGCGGAAAATATAAATCTGAGGGTCTGAAGATATGCTGAAATAGTTGGTAGCAGCAGTTAAAATTAGTACTGTTTGTTTGTTTCCTCAGACTCTTTCGTTCAGGGATCTACGTTACAATGCTTATTGAAGTCTTAACATCTGTGTTTAAGGTATGCAAAGCAAAATCGTACTCATCTATATAATGAAAAATAGAATAATGAATTTACAGACTCATTAACAAATTACCCGAACGAAAAGTAAAAGGAAACACAATCCTAAATCTGTTTTAATTATCCGTTATCCGGAGACACCTCAAATTGGTTTAAATCTATTCGGTACTCCTTGATGTCTGAATATGGAGTAAAACACTCACTGACTCACATTGGGAAATTTCGTTCTCCAGGTGATAATGGTCTTCTCAGTACTTTTTCTTGCCTACGGACTGATTTTCTTCATTCTCTTGGGAGACGAGGTGAGTGCAATGTGAGGGCGTATCTCTCTATTACTCCTTTAAAACCCAGTATCCACATACAAATTCTCCAGACCAAACGTCATGCAATTAGTAACCTACCAGGCGAAAGGCGATCTAAGAAATGACTGACAAAGCGACACAAACCGCCCCCCCTCCCCCCTTGGAAGGCCTTATTCCTAAGCGATAAAATCATTGGCAAGAAGAAGATTGAATTTCGATCCTGAACATCCCTACTGAGAGTAATATTTGTCATAATTTTTATACCCCTTTGCAAAACGACGACCATCCGCTCCTCCATCCGAGCGTCACTTTCATACAGAACCCCCGGGTCTAGACTCCCTTACTCTGAACCGTATCCATTTGTACCTTAGCTAATCACTATTCTTTTGTTTGTAGCTGTCGTACCAGAACCCGTACATGTCGGTCTTAAAGGTGTTTGACATGATGGCTGGAGGAATCGAGTTTAATCATTACTTTGTCGAGAAAGAGATTCCCATGCCAGACCTCGCTCGCTTTATCTGCTTCACTTTCATCATTGTAATGTCAATCTCGCTCATGAATCTTCTGGTGAGCTCATACTAAATCAGGTTCAGGGTAAAATACCATCCTTTTTTTTTTTTACGTTAAACTGGATGTTTTACTTGCAGGAGTTTAGTCCACGTTCACCTAAAAATATACTCAGTCCTCGTTACACATCAACGCTCAACGAGATCTTTTGGTCAGAGTTCAAAAATCCTTGGAATCTCAGAATAGGGCGACTGAGGGGTTTTGTATGACCAGGAGAGGGATCTTAAGACAAACAGGTTGCAGGTTATGGTGAAATGATATTCCTGCAACAGATACAACTGTCAGAACTGTGCCAAAGGTATTACGCCGGTGACGTCAGGGACAATATCTTCACGTGATACTAACACGTGTTTATCTTTTTCATGGTTAGTCTAACTCTAGCTCAGTCAGCAGCATAGTCTCTTAAAGACAATGGTTCTCAGTCTCCTAAGTTCGTTGCAGACCATTTTTTCTACAGTAAATCTTCTTTCCAAGCTGTCTGTCGAACTATAATGTTCCGTTCCTTAGTAAATAATAAGAATATTTTGCAGTTAATAGTCTGCGCTGGTTTTGCAAGAGGTTTAACTATATGAAGATCTTTTGCATACTAAAGTAAGCAGTGTTGGGAAAAGTTTACCCGCTGTAATTACTCAAACTTATTGGCTACCCTTTACTGTAGATTGGTTTAGCCGTTGGAGACATTGAAGCAGTTCAGAAGACGGCAGAACTTAAGCGCCTCAAAACGCAGGTGAAAATCAGGCCTGAGTTTAGTTTATTCACCTCAAATTAACAACAACATGCTCAAATCAAGAGCCGTCCCATGACGATTTATATACCTAAACTTCTCATTACGTACAAAGGAGTGTGAGCTCTTTCTCTGTTGCGACGTAGATACATCTTTCATATAGAGATCTATCCGTGAGCAGTACAAATGTACACTTTTTTTATATTAAGGTAGACGATTTTTCTTGACTCAGAGTAAAGTTTTTTAAGAGTCCGGCCCGGGGGGGTACTCCCGCGAATTTTGGATAGGGGTGTGCCTCGACGGTTCGTGAACCCTAACCCTATTTAAGGACTAAGAAAGCGAAAACTGATACCCTTTTTAAGGCCGAAAGCCGAAAAATGACACCCTATTCAAGGAAAAAACAAAATTATTAATAGCATGAAAAAGAAAACTTTATTTCTTCTCTGTAACATTGGATGTATAGGATCAAGCATAAAATACTAGAATAAGCCTAGTTAAAAAAAAAATGTTCGTTTAGGCGTGCGTTTTCACACTCCAGTATTAGATAATACAATTAAGCTACCCTATCTAAGGACCACACCAGGGACACAGAAACAAAAGGGTCAAAAAAGATACCTTATTTAAGGACCGAGAACCTCAAAAACCATACCCTATTCCGCGGCACGTGCCTATATAGCCCATATATGGGAGTGCATCCCCCCCCGGGGCGTCCGGTTACTATGAATGGACCTTCCTTTAAATAGTCTGTTCTTTTTGAAGATAAGATTCATTGTTTTTTGTATCATTTCAGAGGTTCGTTTTAGTAATTATAAGCTCATTTCTGCAAACGGAGAGAAGCTGTCTTTCCACTGAAAAATCGGCTACAACTTTTTTGTGGTGGCTTAAAACATATGAATGAACTTTCCAATAAATATAAGTTGTAAAAAACTTCCACAGTAGGCACAAGAAAAGAAGAGCCTATTCCATTCATGCTGAAAAGCGTGGCATACTGGCCTTGGGTCCTTGAATATTAAAGAGCGATTTTAACGACTACATACATACTCTCAGTCTCCTCAAACAAACTTTTCTAAGATATCTTTCCTTTATCTAGCCCCATTATATGTCAATGTATTGTACGTTCTAAACTGTTGAACTAAATTTTTTTTTTTTTTCAACAGATAGAATCAATATATCAGTTCGAACAAAAGTTGCCCAAGCGATTCCTGAGAAAACTTTACGTGCCTCGCTTAGTTATTCGGCCGAACTCAGGTTCCAATACTTTCTTAAAGAAATTAACGGTAAGAGCTTCTCAATAACAGGGACCGCGGGGACCATTTTAAAGTGGTAGGGCTAAAAAATCTGGCCAGTACAAAGAAATATTGAGGTCAATGTTTCGCCATTTATCTTGCATTTGCGCGCCATTTTATTTACAACCTCAACAAATATAACATAAAAATCCTCACCTGTTATACTATCTAATGTAGCCAATATGTTAAATAAACCTTCCGAAGATTGCTACTTTTTGAAGTTTCTCTTGCTGTTCTCATCACGGGAAACAAACTCCTGTGCGACGTCAGCTATAGAAAGACACGTTTGTTCTTCGCTTGTGACCATTCAACACTACTAGGTTGCTAAACCTTTCGTCACCCATCCTGGATTGAAACCACGTTTTCAGACGCCGTGCAGATGAGATTGCTCGCCAGCAGGTAGCGGGATTTACAGCAAGCAGCTTAGTTTGGACTTCCTGAATTAGCCGTTTTCTTTTCTGGTTCTGGAAACGTTCACACCGCTAACAGGATTTCGTCAAAACATGATATCTTCTCCTCCTTTAACAAAACTTCCAAAATACTTAGCTGCCCAGGTAGCGCCCCTGTATCAACATCTTCGCTCTATGATGCTTCAAGAAACTTGAACTCTGCCTTACAGTCGTCACCATAGCAGTTTTAACCAAGAGGGTCTCCATCTGGGCGTAGGAGCTGAAGCTTTCCTGATTAAAGCGCTGATCGATAGCACTGACGATAAGATCAATAGCCTCATAAAAGACCTTAAATTGATCTTAGGCAGTTTGGGAGTAGCCTGGTGCACCAGCACCAACCTCCAGTCTGGCTGGAGTGCATCGCTTTCTTGGAAACGTTGGTTAGACAAGCAGGCCTTCACTCTTTCGGGCAACATTAGCATAGAAATGGTCAAAGCTCTGATCGGTGCGTATTTTTGTGAGCGTCTCCTTTGTTAGATTTGCAGGCGCTGTCCACTGACAGCAGCCACCTCCTTAGTACCCTGAAGATCTTTAGATAGATCATAGGTGTGGGAATAAAGCCGCTCTCCAAGATGCGAACCAAAGAAAAAGTCAAATCACATATCGCCGAAGTGCGTGCAAGGAGTTGTAATCGTTCCAGACACATAGGCAAACATCCCACTTTTCCATAAGAGCTGCATAGTTCTCAAGAATTCGTCAAAAATAACTGGCTCTAATCGTCCACCTTTTTATGGTAAAGTCCATTAATTTTACGGGAGTTTTTTCCATGTCAGCTGGAGTCCTATTATAAATAAATCCCAGCAATAAAAGTGGTCCTCCGCGGTCCCTGAATTAAGAGACCATTAAATGTTTAAAAACCTAGCAGCGGGACTGTTTTATCAGGTTTTTAAAAAAATATAAAAGGGACGGTCAAGTGCTTTGCACTTTAGTAATATTACAGGAACTGTGGGTTTGAAAGGCGAAAAGATTTTTCTTTAATGTCTTTCCATTCTTCGGCGATAATCGCCGGGATAGCCTTCGTAGGTGGCTGGACCAGAGTTGGCTATTGCTTCTTGGCGGGTCAGAAATCTCAATTTAAGTCTTGCAATTGTTCTCGCGGCTTACAGTTTAAGGAAAAACAACGAAAGCACCCGTGAAATGAAGCTGAAATACGCCACAAATCTCGTCAGCTACGCAAGCTATCTTTAGTGTTTTGATTATTTTTCCTCAAAACCTTTAAAAAAATTGAGACTCATCTGGGAATCGATGCCTGACCTTTGAAAAGACCTAACCAGACTTTCTGTCCAACTGAATTTATCAAAACAACTGCGGAGCTGGGGAATTGTAAATTCTTTATATGAAAGTGGACCAAAACAAACCTATAGAATTTCAGTAAAAGGAATGTACGTCAGTTCTCGTTGACCGACCACAAACGCTCTGTTTTAAGGCTGATACTGTCATTGATCTGTAATTTTTACTGACTCGACTATAAGTATGACCCTAGAACAATGGACCTCTACGCATGTGTTTCAAAAGAAACTAATTGGGAGCTATAACATGAATTAAATTTGTGTTTTAGTGGTATTTAGGCATGGTAGATTATGCACCATGGCGGCTGACAGAATCCAGTCAGTCTGACAATGAAGACAAGATGACTGTCCTCCAGGAACAACTGAAAGATCATAAAGACTGGTAAACATAAAGTTTGAAATTGTAATACAATTGTAATTGTTTAGGCGATAGATTTCAGCCAGAGTCCGTCCTCAGTACTGCATGCGCTCTGCCATGACAACTCCTTCGCCTTGCTACCACACATATTTTGTTGCTGTTGATGTTTTTCCCTTCCAGTTGTGACGCTTGTGCTTTTTTAATCATCGTAATAGCACTTTAAGAATCGCAGAAATGCAGAATAATAACAGCTGACGCAACTTAAACTTATTAAAGTTTTACTAGACAACTTCAGAATAGACCTTGCCACGAAGCCATTTTGACGAGTAGGCAAGGAAATCTTGGGAAAGTTACCAAGCTTCATCCAAATCTCTTAAAATTTTGATCACGCGCTCCATTCTACTAGCAATTCTCAACGTCTTCTCTGACTTCATCGCACTCGGAAATTTTAGCTGTGTGGTAAAAAGTATCCCGTCCTTAATTCATCAAATAAGTCAATTTGGGCGCACTAGCACGATAGCACGTGGAACCTACTATGCGTGCAAACAAGAGCCATAATGGGACAGCTGTCCCATTATGGCTCTTGGTACAAAACAAAACAAAGTTAGCAAAGTGTTAATGACATATGAAATAAATCATATATGAACTGCGGAAATGAAATGAAAAAATGATCGTCGCAGTGAACGCAATTTATGCAATTGCGTAAAGAAGCCTGAAAAAAATTCAGGATTCAACGGGGTTTGAACCCGTGACCTCGCGATACCGGTGCGATGCTCTACCAACTGAGCTATGAAGCCACTGACGTTGGGAGCAGGTCAATTGACCTGCTCCCAACGTCAGCATTTTCAAAGTTAGCAAAGTTAGTCAGTGGACGAGTGGGCGAGGCATCCAATCAATGACACGGCGCTTACTCTGACCTGTTACCATGCCTCCCGGGCAAATCCCCGGGGATTTGCATTTTTTTTCTTTCTTGGTGGTCTATTCCCCACCCCCAGGCACGTAGAAGGAGACAATTCCCCACACCCGAGCTCCTGATCGACCTCACATACGTTTTTTTGGAGTACATCTTTTTTAGAGCAATAGTAATTAATTTCCGTACCTTAGCAAAACGAGACGTTTTCAGAACTTTTATAAACGTTTTCTAGAGTTAATTGAGAGAAGGTCTTGTATCCGTTTTCATTCAAGTACGCACCTTACGCACATTCGTTTGAAATTTTGAAACATACTCCGCTTCAAATAGAAACTTTAATTTTGAGGGGTTATTCCTCTCCAACCACTCTCCGATAAATTCCTGCGTTTTCCCTTTAAAATACGTAGTCTTGAGTTCCGCAGCTTCGTGCAAACCGCCCGAGAAATAACACGTACTTCGCAATCAAAGAGAAGTTATTTTTGATTTCCCCCTTTCCCTACCCCCGGGAAACCCCCGAGACAGGACCGCTTCAAACAATTCCCCACCCCGGGGCTCGAAAAGCTGGACTTGCCCCGGGGATTGCTAGGGGAGGATGGCAACAGGTCAAATTGAACCATGCATAATTAACAATTATTCTTTGAAATCGAGGTTAATAGTGGCAAAATATTTACCGAGCCACGAAGTGGCGAGGTAAATATTCCTAAAGCCACTATTCACCGAGATTGAAAAGAATAATTGTTTTAGTATATACACACGAAGTGATCTCAATAAAATCAGAGAGGAAACCATTCAATAGTACGATTTGATTGACAGATCAGGTCAGCTAGACACGCGACAGTTTAAAAATAGATCTTTGTAGAATTTTCAAACATGGCAATTCACAAGCTTATCACTTCGCAAACAACAGCGTAATGATTTAAATGGAACCGCTAAAAGTTTGAATTGTTTCCTTACCTAAGAGGAAAAGAAGAGCTTTCATGTTTTCTGTTGACTTGCCAAGTTTATAGCCAAAAAGGTTTGTTGTGTCGTTCTTCGCATGAAGTGCTGACAAAAATGGCGATTCGGTTCCTCGAGGTAAGACGTCGTCTTCACGTAGCATTCTTTCTCGTGTTTACTTGAAACGTAGAATTTCTGCAAACATTTGCTTTCAGATTTGTTTGTCATAGAGAAACTTCGTTTTTGGGCCAAATTTTTCTTGTTAGGAAACGCTGAGTTCACGAAACGGCCTCTTCTAGGCGAATAAACGGGAGTTGTAAACAATCCATCGACCACAAAATTCAACAACAGTAAATGGAAAAACGCCGTTTTGAATCCTTCGAAGTCTTTTCTTGCCTGAAAAAAAGTCAACCCCAGGATTTTGTCGACTTTTAAAAGATCTTTCTCTAAGAAAATGGGAAAAAATCCGCGCTCACACATTATCCACTCGCTAGGAGGTGAATATTGTTGAATAGCCCGAGATAGCGAACCAATCAGATTGCTTAAATCACCAAGATCACTGAGTGTGTATATACTAATGCTTGATGTCGAGACCGCTTGGACAAGAAGAAGCCTCACCTTTTCCTCAATCCGTCGAGCGACGCCTCACACGCGCCGACTTAGGGTTGACGCCCTTATTTTACAAAACTTTCACAATTCTCTCAGCTTCCTCTCAGCTTCAAAGTTTTTTCCGAGGGTTGATGAAACAGGCCTGCAGGGGGATGGGTGAAAATAACCTAACAGACACTTGATAGAGTACAAATGGTAAAAACAATGCAAATGAATGCTGATGCACTTTTCCTTGCTTATTTTCTAAGTTTTTTTTTTTTATGTTGATCTTTTGCTTTTCAGCATCACATCGTTAAGGACGGAACTGTATTCCCAAAGGGCGATACTCGAAAGTATCTCTAGTCAGTTAGGAGCCAGGACGAATGATGGAAGAAATCTGCTGGACGAATGTTAGATCACAGAATCCTTAAAGACCAGTTTCGTTTCCAAAGATCATTAGCAGGAGTTATTTACTAGAAAGAGCGCCGCATCTTCCCAGCAACAATACGTAGCCTGGGACCAGGCTCCAGAGTGGAGGAAAAAGACAAAAAACGGCCTGAAACAGTAAAAATATATATATATATATATATAAATATATATTGGCGAGCGAGGCAAGCCGAGCAGTGGACTGGGGAGGGGAAAGGGCCCCAGACTACCGCCCGGCTCGCTTCGCTCGCCAATTTTTTTTGGCATCTTTTTTCCCCAATGCGGAGCCTGGTCCCAGGCCAAACAATACGGCACATTTTCAATTTTAACTTAGTTAATCCTAAAATAATAAAAAGGCTGATATTGTTAGATGGCTGCTGATAATATTTATTTGGATCTGGAAAGAGATATAGAGCTTAAAACTAACTTTCGTTACATCACATCCTACCACCTATACGGCTGCTATCGATCACATTTTGAACAAGATAAAGAAAAACAAATAAATGTTTCGTAGTAAAAACAAATCGCATCTCTGTACTTTCACTTGACCGCAGCTCTTTTGTTTTGGGCTGGGTTTGAATCCATCGTTAAGTTCGTTTGTTTACTATTTTCCAGACAAATCCTACGCCTTGTAGGAGCTGAACATCACTCCAGTACTTTGTTACTCACTTCGGTAAATCTATAACTACTGCGGCGCTCTTTTGAGTAAATGCGGTGCGGTGCTCTTAATCATCTGCTCTAAAGGCTTTAGAGCAGATGATTAAGAGCTTGCTCATGTATAAAATTCCTTTCTGGTCAATCGGCGTGAAATTACAATAATGTTATGACAACGTACACGAAAACTTGGAAACTATTGATTTTCTCTGCGGCTCCTCCAAGAGTTCTTTCACCATAATTTAATATCAATGGAGAAATTAGTTCCAGACAATAAACGCACAAAATAGGCCACAATGTTGCTGAACTCGCTTCTTTCAAAGGAGAAGCTTGCGTAGTGAGGGGAGTATCGTGTCGATACTTTTTATGCTTAAGTTTCTAGAGTAGCTGACCAAATTCTCGTTCGGTCGCAAAAACCGAAATCTCGGTTGTGAATTGGCAGAACGGTAAGCAGCCCATTTGCGAATTACACTGTGTATACCAGTGAGGTTAAAAAATGTAAAAAACCCTAAATATTAAAAATAAATGTCATAAATATAAAAAAACAATCAAAGAAAATTTAAATAAGAAATAGGTTTAAAATTAATCTGTTCATGTTGTCCTTCAGCAGCTGCTCTATTATAAAATAAAAATATTGTTCAAATGGGGCCTTAGAGATGAGGATGCCGTTCGGACGAAAGTTTGGATTCCAATTTTATTTTTTAATCAGCAGTTTAAGGCCTCATTTGAACAATGTTTGGTTAAAAAAGTTTTTCCCCATCGTTTATTTTTGTTTTCAAAAATAATTCTATAAAGTAAAAAGCTGAGCCGACAAATTAAGATTCAAGTTTTGTTTTTCATTTTCGTTTATGTTTAAGGTCAGTTAAAGGTTTGTTTGGACAAATTCTGCTCATAAAATGGCTTTATCTGTATGCCTGCAATGGTTATAACGCTCATGGTCTTATGTATTTCCGCAAATTAAATTCACGTTTGATTGAACGACGCGATGATTCAGAAAATGATTCGTATATGTCACTGTCTGAAGAAAAACAGAGCCTGCAAAATAACAGTCTGAACAATAGCAAAAAGGAAGGAAAAAAAACAAACAACGAGACGCGTGTTGATAAGCAAGTTTTTCTGTCTTCTGTTATTCAAACCACAATTTCTAGGCTGAGCTACATATTTCCGGAATTTTGGGGGGAATTTTAGACATCAAGGAGAATTTTAGAAAATCTCGGGAATTTTAGAAAAAAAAATGGACATATTCGAGAATTTTAGAGCAATTTGAACATTCACCCGACATTTTGGCAACATTTCACAAACAAACAAACGTTGACAAAAATTATTCTTTTTTTATCCCTACCGACCAAGAGAGGACTCAGTCTGCTCACACGCTATAGTATGCAGTGTCCAGAGCACTGTCCACTGAGCACAACAAATCAGGGTTTTTTTTTAATCAGAGTCCTCTACGCATCAAATTATCAGCAGTTATGTACCAAAAGGCCCCTCGCTATAAAAAAAAAACGCAATTTTTTTGAGAATTTTCGGGAATTTTAGCGTTTTTTTGGGAAAATTTTAGACATTTCTAAAGGAATTTTAAGAGCTTTTCTTCGGGAAATTCCGGAAAGAATTTTACGCCATATTTCAGGTAATATGTAGCTAAGCCTACGTTTGAACGAGGTGATGATTCAGAAAATGATTCGTATATGTCACTGTCTGCAGAAAAATAGAGCCTGCAAAACAAGGATCTGACCAATAGCCAAGAACTTTAAAAAACTATAACGTCTTTCCACTTTTCATTTCACGATGTTTAAGGGCAAATTTTAATAGTTTTGGCATTAATAGGAGACTAGACTTACTACTGTATATATAATAACCATTCTGATTTCATGTGGAAAATGTTTTGCATCGTATTTACGAACTCAGCGTTGTTTTTGATTTAGAATCGAAATCTCATTCGTTCGGTCTTCTCTGATACGTCAATCAAACGTGCGCAAATACTGCAAGCACTCAATCACTATTACTTCAAACAATAAACTGTTATTGTTTTACCAAGGGCGGATCCAGATAATTAAGAAAGGAGTGGCTGAGACACTTTCCCACTTGTTGTTGTTTTGCCAATCTTAACCCATTTTTATTATTTTTAACCCTCTTTACCGTCGCCGTCGTCCTTGCTCCCTTATTGGCCAAGGAGAGAAAAAAATAAAGAGGGTGTGTTTGTTTTGTATCAAAGCCTGCCTTTCCTGTTTTTTGACACCACACCCTTCACATGAAAGGAACTCCCGAGGAGCCTTCTGTGTAAAAAAATGATGGCCTTCACGCGCACTCGCCACATTTAATCTCAAGTAGCCTTCTGTTAGATCTAGATATCATGGCCACAAAGGAGAAAATTCTGGCTCAACAAGGAACGCCCAAGAAGAAAGAAAAACGAGTTAATAATTACTAATTTATAAATTTACCCAGTCAATGATGTATTAATTGCTGTTTTGTACGTTTTTCTTCACCCTTGTCTCGCTTGTAAACATTTCAATGTCTTTTCGTATAAATCTCGGACAATGCCTCATATAAGAATTTACTCTCCTATCACTATTTAGATTAAGCTAAGTTTGAACCCTTTCCAAGTTAGGAATACAGTTTTAACCCTTAGTCAGCCTACTTTTTCGTGCTGATCGAAAATTAGAGTAAAACGAAATAATTTAAACTTCATTCACTTTCCACTTCCTAACTGGATAACAGTGCTTGGAAATAATATCCGTACTTATGAAAGGGGACAACATGCCAGATGTATACCTATGAGTTGTTCTGTGTTGTTCAAGTTGCGTAACCGTTTTAAAAGCATGTCAAAACTGAACTATTGATGTGTTCACGTTACAGTTCTCAAGAAATAAACCTTACTTGCTTGTACGTTCTTTTTTTGTACACCATATTTAATCGGTCTTGATCAGATCTTGGTGAAATAAAGAGTGCACGCAGGCATGTTAATTTCCAATGTTGAAAGACATTTCTCCCTTCGAAGTTTTATCTACACACACAAGTGAGTTTTTCTATTCTATCCTCTAGAAGATGCACAATGCCTCCAAAACATATTATTTTTTGAATTTTAAAATAACGGTTAATCATACCATCTTTAAACTTCAAAGTAGGTAAATTTAGAACGTTTTGCACTCATAATGTTGTTTTTGTTCTGCGAGAACAGCAAGACCATGTAAAGGTTAGCGATATGTACGCGCGTGTAAAAAGTAGCCTCTGCCTCCGTCCATTCCCGTGCAAAAAATGTGTACAACAAAAACTATGATAATAATTAGTTTTCAACGAGTTTTCTAAAAATTTGGATATTGTGTGGGCTTTTTTCAGTTTTTATTCTTTCTTCTGTCATGTGTTATCATCGGTTTAAGGAGCACATGTACAAGGCTTGGGCAGTTTTGGTCAGATTTATCACACGACCAAAAACGATGTTTTATATTGAGCAAGTAAAATGTAAAACACTTGTGATTTTAGTCATAGGGCAAATTTTATAGTAAAAAGTTAAAATTATTTTTTCTGACACCGTGTTTAGTGCTGGCACTGCAAAATGCATTCGTTTCAGAATGACGCACTGATCCCGCGCATACTAGCAGAAAAAAGTGCCATTTGCTCAAGAACAAGTTTGGATGGCTATCCGCAGGTTCCTTTTTGCACTGTCTCAGTACGACTAATTCATGCCCATAAAAATTGCATAGTAAAAAAAAAAAGGAATAGTAAAAAATAAACGTGTCAATGACAACATGTGTAACAAACATATAAGAAAAACAAAAGAAAAATACAGCTATGGCGAATATCCTTTGTGATCGACGTTTTGTCTCAAATATGTTTTTCGCAATAAAAAGTACGTTTTCCTCAACAAAGGGAAAATGGGTATTTGCGACCTAAATGGGTATTTGTTGGGAAGAAAAAGTTTAGCCGGTAAATGCTTCAAATATATAAAAAACAGCTCTCAACAGGTGAAATGTACGTACACCATTATGCGAAGCGAGCTGCAAACAACAATCCTTGGAAAATAAGCCCTTCCCCCACCCCCCAACCGTAAAAGAATTTTTAACTAAAAACTAATGCGGGCACTTTCAAAAAATCTTCATGTTTCAAGTTTTGTTGAAGATGTAGCTTACAACAGGAAAGATTCGTAAATTAATGGTCTGGTAAAAATGAAAATATTACGAATTCCAGCGGTCTTTAGTAGCAATTTTCCTTTTTTCGAAGACCTTTCGAAGCCTTGGTTTTTTTCGATTTTTTTTTTTAAAAAATTCGTATCGAGTACCTAAACTTGAGCAATTGCTATGTTGGCGATGTTTGATTGAAAATAGTACGCTCCAAATTTTAGGGCTGTGTCAGGAAAATTTAAAAAGTGAGAAAATGATGCATAAACTTTGCTCTCCATGTTTTTAATTCAAACTGTTTTTCGAATTTACCGTTTGAAAATAACAGAGCGAGAACAAGTAGCAAATACGCAATCGACAATCTAAAGAGAGGGAGAAAGAAAGGGAGAAAAGAAACAAAGAAAAAATGGAAAAAGGACGAGACGAGGTTTAAGCCTGATAAACCAGTTTTCCCGTTATTTCACTCAATCACCTCTAGCTGTAGACATAACAAAACGATAAGCTACTTGTAATTCCTGTATCCGCAGTATGTTACCTTTTAAAGTGCTTGTAGCCATTACCTTCGCTAGTTTTTATTAATAACTTTGAAATATAACGTCTTTCTCTTTTTCATTTCACGATGTTTGGCGGCACGTTTTAAGAGTGGGCTGGTATCTAATGTGACTCGACCAAGTTATTTTGTGAGGGTACCTTTGACCGTAAGTCTAACATATAGCATGGATAGCATAGAGATCAATCTACAATATAGCGTAAAGTTGTTGGCGATCGGAGTAAATGTCACGTGGTTATAGTGCCACGCCTCTTTAGGGTCTGAGTCGAAATTCTGCTGTTGCTGGCATTTTTTCGTCAAAATCTCTCGGCTATGTATAGTTCGCATTGGTGCCTTGCGTTGAACAGAGTTTTACCAAATTCTCAAAGACCCAATGCGAGGAATTCAGCTGTTTCCAAATTTAGGCCATAATTTGTGTGAAAATGATAAGGAAACTTTACACGATTATATCTAATAAACTATGAGATTTATCCCTTTATTTTTGGGATCTTTATAACAGATGGGTCCTTGCAAGTCAGCAAAAAACTTTACAGCCTTGTAAATGCGCGCGATTTCGAGAATTGCAAACATATAGAAATTATGGTTTTAGCTATTTGTTGACGTTTGTCAGCGTTTTAGAGTCCTTGTCACGAAAAAAGAATTTTCTTAAAAATTCGTAGTTTTTTTCCCTTCAAATTTTTTCAGGGCCACAGTTGATTAACTACCCGGATTCTGAATTTCGTAGTCATTGAAAAAGTGTGACATTATTTTCTATGAGTAAACATCGAAGATTTTTAGCGTTTTGGCTGAGTTTGTGCTTTGGGAGTTTTCTAATGTTTCTAGTCTGTAATGATACAGCATTCTTGTTCAGCATGCGTGCAATGGCCGCGCTTGGCTGACTTCCGAAAGCTCACCGAGATATGATAATTTAGTATGAGAAAATAGAGGGGTTCCCATCACGTAACGTTTTCAACCAGCTGAGTGTATACGTCATGCCGAGAATTAAAAACTCTAAAAAGAAAATGGCCGGGGTGTTGAATGCTATTCGGGCGAGAGAGAGAGTTCACGGAGAAGAGATTGTGTAGCATTTCTTGATTTTTTTGCAACCGCACAAGAAGAACGAAAATTCATTAAAAATCGTGAGTTAAACCTCTATGTATCACGCGATCGCCCGTCTCACCGTACCAAATTTATCATATCTCGGTGAGCATTCGATTTCCGCGCTTTGCACGAGACTTTTGTTCGTAGTAAATACGCTAACAGTGTTTCTCAGTTTTTGTTATATTTATCAAGATTTTGTTCGACAACTGACGGCGTTTCTGCCGTCCTTCTGTCATTTTTGTCCCTGTGAAA